>NW_022196912.1:5098696-5098925 GCF_008632895.1 Mastomys coucha | reverse complement strand
TTCCTTCACCTGTTTGATTGTGTTTTCCTGTAGTTCTTTAAGGGATTTTTGTGTTTCCTCTTTAAAAGTTTCTAGCTCTTTTCCTGTGTTCTCCTGTATTTCTTTGAGGGTGCTATGGTCCTGTATTATCATCATGATAAGTGATTTTGGATCTGAATCTTGTGTTTCCGGTGTAATGGTGTGTCTAGGACTTGCTATGGTGGGAGAATTGGGTTCTGATGATGGCAAG
>NW_022196912.1:5086226-5098213 GCF_008632895.1 Mastomys coucha | reverse complement strand
CTGGGTGTTGTGGGACTGGCTGCAGAGCTTGAGCCCAAGGTCTGCTCTGGATCCCAGCCCAGACAGACTGGAAGGAACCCAAGTCACTGGGCTGGGGGACTTCCTGTGTGCCTAGTCCCGCTAGTCCCAGTTACTCCCAGTGTTGGGACCTCTGATCCTGGGTGTGTCAGAGCACCTGGGAGTGGAGCTTTCTTTGGGTGTTGTGTTGAAAGACCCCTGGGGGAGACCCCCCACTCAAATCTCAGGAGGACGTACACCCAAGGAATCACGAGAGACCACATCTTGATGTAATTACAAGAGGTATATTTAATTTCAGGACGCTCTGATTCGGCACCACACCTATCTCACGCAGGAGATAGTGGAGCCGACCACGAGGCTTGAAAGTTAGGGGTTTTTATAGGAAAAAGGTCTAAGAGAACAAAGGAATCAGTGTGGTCATACATGATTGGCTAGTTCAAATATTAACTATTACGTGCAGAACAGAGTGGAAAATTCCTAAGGTTAGTGTTAATCTGAGTCAACAAAGCATCTGACCTTAAACCATATCTGAGAGGACCAAATGGTCCATTACTTAGTGTCTGCCAGGCATGTCTTTGCAGGCCTGGGCCTTGGACATGTCCTCATTTGCCTAGACATGTTTTCCTCTATGTTTATAGTTTTATGTCTTCTTGACCTGCCAGCTCTTATGATATCTAACAACTTGTTTGCTCTTTCCCAGGCCTATGTGGCCAGTTTGTGATGATTCTTAGGCCCATAACTTTCCTTCCTAGTCAGCACAGGTTTAAAGCTTTAATTTCTCCTTACAGTGTGAGGAGAAATTTTAATCCAGCAACATGGCTGCTCTGGCAAGGGATACCATCCAATGATATGGTCTAGCTGGGATGCAAATGTGCTCTGGATTACAGTATGATTTGACTGAAATATAGACATGCCCTTAGTATACATTCTTAATCCTTAACAATGAATGTAAGGTTAGTTTGTAGAAGGAAGCAGCAATCTTTTAAAATGGTGTATAATTGAGGGGCAGACAAAGTGATGAATTAGAGAAAGATTTCACAGAATGAGTCAGAGATAGAATATGTCCATGTTCTATGTGAATATATGAGAACAGAAGAGAGAGAGAGAGAGAGAGAGAGAGAGAGAGAGAGAGAGAGAGAGAGAGATTATTGAAGAAAAGTGAGAGAGGGGGCTGGAGAGATGGCTCAGCATTTAAGAGCACTGGCTGCTTTTCCAGAGGGCCTGATTTCAACTCCCAGCAACTACATGGTGGCTTACAACCATTGATAATAGGATCTAATGCTCTCTTCTGATATGTTGGTGTACATGCAAATAGAATACTTATGTACATAAAATAAATAAATTTTCAAAAGACAGAGAGAGAGAGAAGCATGAGAGAATAAAATGGTGTGGTTGGTGGTGTTTTACAGACAGGTTAGAGAAAAGCAAGCTAGACACAGATGAAGACAAATGAGCCACAGAATGAGAAGGAGCCAGAAGATTAGAACAAATTCCAAAGTTAGTATGGGACTAGATAGAGCAATTCAGTCAGAAGCTGAGAAAAGCCAGACTGAATCAGTCAGCTTGGAAGATTAGATTGTACAGAGGCTAGAAGCTTCCAGGCCTAGGCCTAAGGATAGGTTAGAACAGAGAAGAAAATGTTTTGGGCTTGGGTATAGCTCCCATTTCATCACTTCACGTGAGGAAATAGTTCACACAGTTCAGCTTCCCAAGCAGGCCAACCAGAAGGTTGGCTTTGCCTGTTGGTGAGGTTTTGAAAATATATTTAGGGAAGAAGTTTCCAAAGTGAGAGCCCACCTATGTAACTTCTCCCAGGTTCTGTTTCTTTGGGATTATTTAGAATTTGAGACAGTACTGTAACCAGGTGGTGGTTTAACACATCTTTATGTCCCTTCCCCGTATGACTGGTGGCTGCGTTGAAGATCATCACCACCCGTAGTTTCACATAATGTGTGCTGTGTTGAGAATAATTACAAAATAGATTTCTCTAGAATTAGACCAGGCTACTTGTATACTGGAAGGGGATCGAACTATAGCACCTTAAAACATCCAACTTTGGCATGAGGATTATTTTGAGCTATGGCCTCCTTTCTTGATATATATGTGAACATAGGTATAAATGCAACCTGCTGAGTCTGTTTAGTGTGTTTGTATGCATATAGTTTTAAGGCTGACTACTTGTTATTGGATAACCATTTAGGGGGTTCATCTCTGGGGAAGACTAATTCTCCCTCTCAGGAGTCCTTAATTAACTGTGACCCTTCCTCTCAGGGTGGGGCTCCTGAGATTACCCATTCAAGTTGGCATGTCACCTGGCAGTGTCATTGTCTTACTTGAGCAGCTGTATAATTGAGATTACACGGTGAGGCTTCCCTGTCACATCCGGAAGACATAATCGTACAGCCGACTTCCATCTGGCTCTTAGGATTTTTTCTTCCTCCTCTTAAGGCCTTAGGTTTGATGTGACATGTGTTTTCACACATACATACACATACACATACACACACACACACACACATACACACACACACACATGCATGCACACATACACATTCACATATGCACATGCACACAAACATATGCTTGTACACATACTTATGCATATGCATGCACACACAACTCCTCCTCCAAACCAAACCAAACCAAAATAAAAAGGTTAAAACATACCTCCAAAAACATAGTACAGAAAGGCTCTTTGTCATCCTCGCCAGGGCTGAGGCGAGTCCACACAAACCAGCACATTAAGTAACCCTTGTCTTTCACTAGTTTCCCTCCCATTTCTCACACTTTACTGCCTCTAGAATTCTAATCCCTTTTTCTTTTTCTTGTCACATGACAACTTACCACCCATCTTTCTTCTGTGGCATATATATATATATATATATATATATATATATATATATATATATGACTCAGGTTCAGGTTCTAACCACTTGGTGTCTTTGTTTCTTTCCTGGGATCTTCCATACTCACAGGAATACAAACTGGTACCAAAGAGATAGCTCAGTGGTTAAGAGGACCTGGGTTTGGTTCCCAGCACCCACAATGGCAGACTACAACCATCTGTAATTCCAGTCCAGGGGATTTGTAACGTCTACACATAAACTAAAGACAATAAAAACAAAAACAAAAAGAAAGATATTACTCTCAAATAAAACTTTTATATTGGGCCAGGCAGTGGTGGCGCACACCTTTGATCCCAGCACTTGGGAGGCAGAGACAGGCGGATTTCTGAGTTCGAGACCAGCCTGGTCTACAGAGTGAGTTCCAGGACAGCCAGGGCTACACAGAGAAACCCTGTCTAGAAAAACCAAACCAAATCAAACCAAAACAACAACAACAAAAACCTTTTATGTCTTTTCTCCTGTTAATTTCTCTTTCCTCCGTTCAGTTTTCAGGCCCCAGTGAAAAAAACCTCTAAGTGTGTGAGAAAAAAATTTTTTTTCTCTCTGCACTTCTTAGAGTTTTGGCTATGGTTTTTTTTTTCTTTTTCGTTTTTTTTTTGAGAATTCATTTCAATGAAATTGGAAGAATCTTATTCTGCTGAGGCAGTAGTACCTGGCAATGTCAATACAATTTCTAAATCAATACTTATACTTGAAAATGAACCACAAATTTCATATATAATGTTCACACATTTTAACAAAGTTGAAATAGTAACAATTATAATAGAAAATATTATTAATATTTATAATATGAATTCTATTACTTTCACTGATTTTTTGCCAGCCCCTACAGCAATATCGATGCATGAAATATTGAATTTTTTTCAATTTTTTGATGATAGTATATTATAATGAAAGACAAAAAGAATAATATATGGTTCAGCTCATTTAGATCTCGTTTGAAGGGAGCCAGACTATTGCCTGGAATGTATAGAAAATAGGAATATTTACATATACATACAGCTTTGCATATGAGCTTCCTTTTTTTTTTTTTCTTTTTTCTTTTTTGGTTTTTCGAGACAGGGTTTCCCTGTGTAGCCCTGGCTGTCCTGAAACTCACTCTGTAGACCAGGCTGGCCTCGAACTCAGAAATCCACCTGCCTCTGCTTCCCAAGTGCTGGGATTAAAGGCGTGCGCCACGACTGCCCGGCTGCATATGAACTTCCTTTTAACCATGCTAAATTTTTGTCTCCTGGGTCCAATTTTCTCTCACTAGAATCTCATTTTTGTTGTACATTCCATGGTTGTATTTTTCTATAAGGAAAATGTTTTAAAATTTCAGACATATTCCACATTTATTAAAGAGCAAACTAGTCAAACTTGTATCTGTGTGTTTTACAAGGTTTGTTATTTTGGTTTGAGAGAGGCTGGCCTGGAGATCTGCTTTAGCCTCTGCTGGGCTGTGAGTACAGGATGCTGCTGCATCTAGCCTTTTACAAGCATTTTCTAATAGCAATACCAAGCGAAAGGCCATATAATAATGAGCTTGTGTACCTGTGGTTGACACAAGATTAAAAGTATTTTTTAAAAAGATTTATTTACTTTATGTATATGAGTTCACCATTGCTCACCTCAGACACACCAGAAGAGGGCATCAGCTCAGATCCTATTACAGACGGTTGTGAGCCACCATGTGGTTGCTGGGAATTGAACTCAGGACCTCTGGAAGAGCAGTCAGTGCTCTTAACCAGTGAGCCATCTCTCCAGCTCCTCAAAAGTATTTTTTAAGGGCAGGAGAGATGGCTCAGTGGTTAAGCATGTGCAGTGCTCCTCCAGAGGTCCTGACTTTGGTTCCTGGTCAGGTGACTCACAATAGTAGTCTGTAACTACAGATGGAGGAAAATCCAATGCTTCTAGCATTCAAGAGCACATACAAACATACACATAATTAAAAGTAAAAAAATGAGAAAAACACCTAAAGTAGCTATTTAAAAAAAAAAAATCCTTTACCACAGACCACAGTTCCTCATGTATTTCAGCATTCTCTGCTAGTTCATTTAACTCTCCTAGTTTTGCTCATTATCTTATCCAAAGTAAAGTTGACATTCAGGTGGCATTTGAAGTGGCATAGCAGATGTCAGTCAGGACTGATTTTGAGGTTATATTTGGTGTGTATTTACATGATCCAGATGTGTTCTGTAGAATCTTTTAATCCCTCCAGGCAGTGTCTGTGCCATTGTCAGCCTTGACACCCCATCTTCTAGGGACATGCTGATAGATACTTAATGGATTTATGTTCATGTGCATTTTGATATGAAGATGCCTGAGTGTAAGAGTGCATTGCACACCAATAATAAATGTAGGTATTAATAATACCTTATGGGCTGGCAAGATGGCTCAGTGGGTAAGAGCACTGACTGCAGTTCCGAAGGTCCTGAGTTTGGATCCTAGCAACCACATGGTGGCTCACAACCACCCATAATGAGATCTGATGCCCTCTTCTGGTGTGTCTGAAGACAGCTGCAGTGAATTACACCAGAGCGAGCAGGGCCGGCAGAGGTCCTGAGTTCAACAGCAGCCACACACATGATGGTTCACAGCCATCTGTACGGCTACATAAAATAAATAAAATAAATCTTTAAAAAAATACCTTATAATTGGCATGTGCTACAGTTTTGAAGGACTTCCATCTTTACAAAATTTCTTTTGATTCCCAGCTGGGTATTCAATTGAGTAATTAGAGACAAAAGCCAGAGGTGTAGGGAGGTGAAGTGATTTCTTTACCATTATGTATATGATTAGCAAGAGAGCAGGAGCCGTAGAGTAGGACCCAGGTTCCTCACGCACTCTTCCTGTGTGCTGTACTGTTCCATGGTGTGTATTATCTTATTCTTAGCTTACCTGAGACAAAGTAACCTGACAGCTGGACAGGTCACAGCTTAACATTTTTCATCTCTTAAGACCCTTTGGATTTTAGTACAGAGAATAAACAAAGGCAATGAATAACAACAAGCCGAGTTCTTCTCTTTGCCTGCTCAGCCCACATGGGACCAGTATATTCATATTGACCAATGTTTCAGAAACTAGAGATTTATCTTCTTTGAGGCAGAGTTTCACTTGAGTAACACAGAATAAATCTTCCAGAAGGTGATTTTTTTTTTTAACCCATTCCTAAGGTAGTAAGAATGACTTTGGAAGAAAAACAGGATCTTGTAAGGGTCAGGTCTTTTGGGAGTGGCTATCCCTTAATTCAATAAATATAGATATCAACATAAAATACAAAACATGGGTGTGAAAATGAATGTCTCTCCCTTTTAACTATGTAGTCTGGTTTCTTGCTGGGTTCCTTGTTCAGTTTGCCAGGGTGCTTGGATGTTAATGTCCTCCATGCATACAGATCCAAGATCACGAATGCTTGTTATTAATCCTTGTTATTTTTCTTTACTTTTTACTCCCTTTCAATTTATAAGTGTCTTAGATGAAATAGACTATTGCAGACTGTTAGCAATAGCTACCTCGGGGGAGGTCTGTATGTGCATTTTTTTTAATAAGAATAATATAATACTTTTGTAATGAAAGCAAATTAAAATAACTTTCTGTTACATACACACATACACTTACAGATATACATACACATACACACACACATACACACACACACACACACACACACACACACACACACATACACACCAGGCACCTGTATCCTGTCTTTTAACACTTTCTCTCTGGTACACACACACACACACACACACACACACACACACACACACACACACCAGGCACCTGCGTCCTGTCTTTTAGCACTGAAAGGGCACTCAGACTGTAATGATAGCAATCAGCATCTCATAAGTTTTATATTGTGATAGGTTTCACAAGCCCTTACATGTCAGCTGCTGGCTTGGTAGTTCTGAGGTATTCCTCACAGCAATTAGCTATGAGCTACCCAGATGGAAACATCCCTCAGAGCTAGCTCTTTGCAATATTGTACTGTAATTGCTTCTTTGCTTCTTTCCTTGGCCCTTTTTCCCCCCATCTGAGTGAGGTCTTTTTGAAGGTAAGACTGGGCTCACTCCTTCCTGACTCTAGTGTCCAATACGGAGCCAATCTATCAATCCCTAGGACAGGAAAACTTGTGAGAACCTCAGAGGCATTCTTTCCTCCCTTCCCCTCCTCTCCCCTCCCCTTCTTCCTTTCTCCTTTCCTCTGCCCTCCCCTCCCCTCCTCTTCTCCCTCCCCCTTCTTCCTTTCTCTTTCTCTCTCTTTCTACTTCTTTGTTGTTTTGGCTTTTTAAGACAGGGTTTTCCTGGTAGCTCTAGTTGTCCTGGAATTTGCTCTATAGACCAGGCTGGCCTCAAACTTACAAAGATCTGCCTGCTTCTGTCTCCCCAGTGCTGGAATCAAAGGTTGTGCCGCCACCACCACCACCACCACTACCACCACCCGACTCTACACATTTTCAACATTATTTCTTCCTATGAAGTTTAACAGTTGGCTTCTGCAAAGATTGTTTATTCTCTGGTAGGATATGGCTTGTTGGCTTTTCCTCTGTGAATGGTAAAACATAATCAAGATATGTTATTTTTAAAAGAGCATTATTATATTTTCCCCACAGGCATCATACAGCTTTAGTTTTCTGTTGTTAATTCTCCTAATTTATCTAATTATTGTGTAAGTCAAGAAATATACTTTCCAGTTTGCTAATAAACTAAGTATAGTTGTGTATTGCTTAATGACAGGAATAAGCTCTGAGAAATGTGTTGCTAGGCAATTTTAACATTATGTCAACATCATTGAATGCATTTACAGAAATTAAAATAGCTATGACATCACTAGGTGATATGATCTTGTGGGACCACCATTGCATGTGTGCTCTGTCATTAACCCAGTCATCATCATGCACTGCATGACTGTGTTTTACTAATGCAAGTATGAACTGAGGAAGTATGAACCTGATGACAAAATTGCCAGTGAAAAGTCTTGTGTTTTCCAAAGGTTCTCTGTGTGTGTGTGTTCATGGTGTATGTGGAGAGAGAGAGAGAGAGAGAGAGAGAGAGAGAGAGAGAGAGAGAGAGAGAGAGAGAGGGCTGGAGTTACAGTACTAAATGGCCTGATATTGGGTTCTAAGAACCGACCCTGGACCTCTGCTGAGGCAGCAGGGGAAGCTGAGCCATCTCTCCAGCCTGTTATTTGGTTTTTAAACTATAGTGTAGTTTTTATAAAGATGTAGTCTGTTTGCTGAAGGATTCTTAGTTCCTAAATATTTAAGGTAAAGGTTTAAACATATCTTTTAAATAAGATCTAATACAGGAATAAAAATAAAAAATAATTGGTAACTCATGAAATGAGAGAAAAGTACTTGCAAATCATACATTGTGGTGGTGTGAATATTCTTGGCCCAGGGAGTAGTACTGTTAGGAGGTGTGACCTTGCTGGAGGAAGCGTGTCACTATGGGGGTGGGTTTTGAGGCCCTCCCTCTTCCTAGCTGCCTGGAAACCAGTCTTCTCTTGTTTGCCTTTGGAAAAAAGAAATAGAAATCTCAACTCCTTCTCCAGCACCATGTCTGCCTGGATGCTTCCATGCTTCCTCTGTGATGATAATGGACTGAACCCCTGGTCCTGTAAGCCAGCCCCAATTAAATGTTTTCCTTTATAAGAGTTGCCTTGGTCATAGTGTCTCTTTACAGCAATGGAAACCCTAAATAAGACACATATCAACAAAGGACTACTATCCAGAGCTGATAAAGAAAATCTACAATACAATGGGAAAAAGCAACCCAATTTTAAAAAGAGCAAAAGCCTACATAGATGTTTCTCTGTAGAGACAAATGGCCAGCAAGCACATGTAAGGATGCTCAATATCACCAATCACCATTGAAACTCAAGTCAAACCACAGTGAGATACAATCTTATGCATAACAATAGCTATTACTAAGACAAAAACAAAGATGGAAAATAACAAGTATTGGCAAGGATATGGAGAAATTAGCAACTTGCTGTTGCTGCTGGTGGTGGTGGTGGTAGTGGTGGTGGTGGTGGTGGTGGTGGTGGTGGTGGTGGTGGTGTGGACAATGGCATGGGAGTTCTTCAGAATGCTCAATGGAGTTACCCAGTAACTGCACCACCAGAGAAGTACCCCAAAGAGTCTCCAACAGCCAGCCAGTAGCCACCTGAACAGTATCTTGTCCACCAGTCATCACAAAAACATTACTCATTGTCACTTAAATGGCAAAAGACCTCAAATGTCCATTGACAGATGTATGAATACACAAATGTGGGCGTCTGTGAAACAATTCTCAGCCTAAAAGAAATGTCACTCACTTCCTGCCCAAGAGTTCTGGAGGGTGAGGCAGAATTGCTTCAGTCCAGGAGTTTGAGGCTATCTTGGACAACATAGCAAGACCCTGGCTCAAAAAGTTAAAAATAAAAAACAAAATTTTAATGTATCCTTCAACATGGGAGGACTGTGAAGGTGTTATGTGAAATAGAGAAAAAGGCAAATATGGGCAGGTGGTGGTACATGCCTTTAGTCCCAGTACTCTGAGTTCAAGGCTAGCCTGGGCTACAGAGTGAGACAGGGCTACACAGAGAGACCCTGTCTCTAAACAAAACAAGACAAGAACAACAATAAAGGTAGGACTGGCAAGATGGCTCAGCAGGTAAGAGCACTGACTGTTCTTCTGAAGGTCCTGAGTTCAAATCCCAGCAATCACATGGTGTCTTATGAGATCTGACACCCTCTTCTGGTGCGTCTGAAGACAACTACAGTGTACTTATATATAATGATAAATAAATCTTTAAAAAAAAGCAATAAAGGCAAATACCATGTGATTCAACATATCGAGAGTACCTAAAGTAGTCCATGGATCTAGATGGTAGCATGGAGATGCAAACTGTGGAGGGAGGAACAGGGTGGGATGTCTAGTGAGAGGAAGAGCTTCAGTCTGGGAAGATGGAGTTCCAGGGTGGCTGTGATACAGGGCGGTGGCATTTACTACCACTGCTCCTAAACATGTGAAACATTGTATTTTGCCACAATAAAAATCATTAATTGTTGCTTAGGATTTTAGAGTTTTCAAAGTACTTATCTCTTGAGTTGTCTTGTCTGTTCTCCACAGTAACTAAGTGGGAGTTAGAGAAGTTATTATTCCTTTATATAGATGAGCAATTGATAGCTCATTTAGTTTAAGTGGATTGCCAAGAGACACAAAGCTACAAAGGGACATGGTCAAAATTAGAATTAAGAGCCAGGATTCTTTTCGCCTCCCTAACAGAGTCTTGCTGTGACGTTCAGGCAGGTCTCTGGCCTCAGTCTCCTGAGGGTTGAGATTATTAGTATGGGCATGTAGTGTTCCTTTCTCTGTACAAACTACCCTTCCCAGAGTGTAAGGCTAGCAGATGCCTACCGTCTGCTTGGACTGCATGCATAAAAGCAGGTTTCCAAAGAAAAATCTTGAAAGGGCTTTCTGGAGAACACAGCCAAAACAGCAGGCATAGAAATCATTAACCAGGATCCCTTTCCTCGCAGTAAAGTTACAGAGGCCAAAGAGAAACAGGAGAATCAAGGAAGCAGCCAGGAAGTGCGGTGGCCACCCAACTCCTCATCGCCGCTCCCACCCTCTTAGACAAATTTTAGGGACACCATCTAGCTTGATTGGCATTTTTTTGCTTTTGTCAAATACTCTTTAGAATTCATTTGTATGCTGATTCTTTTTTTTTTATTTATTTTATTTTATATGTATGAGTACACTGTAGCTGTACAGATGGCTGTGAGCCATCATGTGGCTGCTGGGAATTGAACTCAGGACTGCCCTGCTTGATCTGGCCTCTCCGCTTGCTCAGGAGTAATACATTGTAGCTGTCTTCAGACACACCAGAAGAGGGCGTCGGATCTCATTACGGGTGGTTGTGAGCCACCACGTGGTTGCTGGGATCCAAACTCAGGACCTTCGGAAGAGCCATCAGTGCTCTTACCCCCTGAGCCATCTCGCCAGCCCCCTTGCGAGATTCTTGTAGGCTGATTCTTAACAATGTTTTACATTGTTGAGTTTTTTGGTGGCCACATAATGTAATTTGATCAATGTCTGATAGCTTCTTTAAAAAATAGTTACAATTTAAAAACATACAGCCACGGGAGGAATAACAAAGCAGACTTTTTTTTTTGAATCAGGGAGCAGTGTTTGCATTATCATTTACCTCTCATAAAATCTTCCCAGTAAATTAATTACCGCTAAGAACGAGCCAGGGTTGTAGAGAGAGAACAGTGGAGGACTCTGAGCCAGCTGTTCCTTGAGAACGAACACTGTCTTGTTTTCTATGCATCCGACAGTCCCAGGCGAGTCCACAAGCTTCCTAATCATTGCTGATGGACTGTGCACTGAGGAAGGGAAGTGTCTGTTGTGGAATATTAATGCATTCTAGTATTTGCAGGTTAATTTTATGGCAGGCTGAGAGCTGAAATTTTGTGGTAACAAATTTTATTTGTTACTTTACAAATTTAAAATGTAGTAGTTACACAAAGACAAAAGGGGACTTTAATTTTTTTTCTTAGACTTTAAGAGAACTTTAAAGCAGAGGTAGACAAATCTAAATGATTTGGGGCATAGCCTGGTTTAATTATGGAATTCCTGAACAGCCAGTGCTACATGGTGAGAACCTGTCTAAAACAAACAAAAACAAAACAAAACAACAGACCAACAGATAAAACCAAGCCATATCACCCTGTCTTAAAAAGACTTTAAAGGGCTGGAGAGACGGCTCAGCAGTTAATATTGACTGCTCTTCCTGAGGTCCTGAGTTCAATGCCAGCAACCATATGGTGGCTCACAACCATCTGTAATGGGATCTGATGCCCTCTTCTGGTGTGTCTGAAGAAAGCTGCAGTGTACTCATATAAATGAAATAAATAAATCTTTTTAAAAAAAGACTTTAAAAAATATTTTTGGGTTGAACGGTGGTGGCACACGCCTTTAGTCCCAGCACTTGGGAGGCAGAGGCAGGCAGATTTCTGAGTTCAAGTTCAAGGCCAGCCTGGTCTACAGAGTGAGTACCAGGACAGCCAGGGCTACACAGAGAAACCCTGTC
>NW_022196912.1:5083285-5086196 GCF_008632895.1 Mastomys coucha | reverse complement strand
AAAAAAAAAAAAAAAAAAAAAAAAAAAAAAAAAAAATTATATATATATATATATATATTACTTTACTTTTTACTTTGTGTGTGTGTGTATGTGTGTGTGTGCATGTGTATGTCTGCATATGTGTGTACATATAGATGAAGGGACCACCACCCTACCCTACCCCGCCCCAGGGCAGAAATTGGAAGCTGGAGTTAACCTATATGGGTGCAGGGAACTGAACTGCCCTCGGCTAAAGCAGCAGGTACTCTAACCATTCAGCTGTCTCTCCAGTTCCTCCTATATTTTCGAAATAAGCCTGTCATCTATCATGGAGTAGATTAAACTTTATTTTAAAACAATGGTAACTAAAGAACAGGGCTGTAGTTTCACGTTAGAGTGCTTGCCTACATATACAAGGATGTGTTTCTGACCCCCCAACACTGTTAAAGAGATAAGTAAACTGATAAATAAAGAGGTAATAAAAAAAATGACAGTTAGAGAACACTGTATGCCTGATGTGTAAGTCAGCTTTTGCTACTGGAACAAATATTCGAGACAAATCAATTCAGGGAGGAGAGGTTTATTTTGTTTCAGTCCGTGGTTGGCTGGCTTTGCTGCTCTGGGCCTGTGGCGCCCACTAAGACATCATGGCACGAGTGCGTGATGAAAGATGCCTGTTCCTAGCCCCTGTGGTGAGAAACAAAGAGCAGAGGCCAGGGCCCAGGCAGCCCTTCCAAGAGCATGCTATGACCTAACTAACTCCTCTCCAGAAGCCTAACCTCATGGAAGGAAGTTCTGCCATCTCCTAGTGGCCAATAAGCCTTTTACTCCACAGAAGACAGTAAGCAGGCTTGGCATAACCTGCTTCTCTGACTAAACTGGGCTGGTTCCATCCTGTTTCTGACTAAACTGGGCTGGTTCCATTCTGTTTCTTCACGCAGGTTTTGATCTATAGAAAGTACTCATTTGATATTTCTCAGGGAATAATTGGCTCAGCAATAAAAATTATTTTTCATTCAGCAATGTTTAAAATATGTTGTTTTTTATGTTTTGTTTTGAGACAGGAGCTGAATCTCACTAAATAGCCCTTGCCGACTTAGAACTTGCTATAGAAACCAAGCTAGCCTACACCGTGCCTTCTGAGGGCGGATAGTAACTGAAGCCCAGCAACAGCAAAAACTTGTGAGGTTTGTGTTTTTTTCAAGAAGATATTTCTCAGATGGTGAATAATATCTGATTTTGAATTTGATCAGAAACATAACAAAAGAATTATTTAGGCCCTCGCCACTTATGACCATGAAACTATTGGAGATGGCATATTCCACATGCTACAGGACAGATTAGCATCGGTCCCGGGATCAAGGCTTACTGCCTTGCCCAGGAGATACTCAGGATTTCTGATTGTTTACCCCATAAATTAAGACTATTGATATGTGAAGAAAATCTCAACTTTTATTTGTTGGTTTCCAATCAATCATTTGTTGGTAACCTCTAAGACCGGTTAATTGGGGAAGTTGTTTTCAGTCTTTTGACTACAGACCTTTAATCATTGTTAGAATGATAAATGCCCTGATTGTTTTCCTGTTTCTAAATAACTTTTCCCCACCAATGCCAATAAGTTGCCACAAGCTAGCTAAACAAAAATCATTCAGTTGTTCTTGAAAGAAAACAATCCCCCACTCCAGACTGGTGGCTGCAGGCACGGCCATAGCGATCGCTTCGATGGAGTGGGGGAGTGTGGCAGTTATTCTAAAGCCATGAATCTGCAGGAACGAATACCAGAGGAGGATTCAAGAAAGACAGCCTGCTTTCTGGCTCTTTGGTATTCT
Source organism: Mastomys coucha (assembly GCF_008632895.1). Lineage (NCBI taxonomy): Eukaryota > Metazoa > Chordata > Mammalia > Rodentia > Muridae > Mastomys > Mastomys coucha. The sequence goes on along the minus strand of NW_022196912.1, from coordinate 5,084,388 downwards.
AGATGGAGATCACTGGTTAAAAAAATTAGGTGTAGGGCTGGCAAGATGGCTCAGTAGATAAAGGTGCTTGCTGCTAAGCCTGACAACCTGAGTTTGATCAATGGGACCCACATGGCGGAAGGAAAGAACAACATTCCTTCCACGTGTATCCTGTGGCTGTCACACGTGCACATGCAGGTGCACACACAATGGATAAGGCTGGCACTAAAATTTGTATATGATCATCATGAAGTGGTGTCTTGTCACTTTCTTATCTGTGTCTCATTCAGGACATAGAAGGTAGCAGAGGCACTCTGCAACTGGGACATGGAGGTCACAAAACAGAAAGAAAAAAGGTGATTTGCCTAAACTCAATGACAACTCGGACAGCTGCTCTGTGCTCCTTCTGGGCGGGGCCTCTTCCTCTCAACTGCCTTCTGTTTGCTGCATGGGTCTTTTGGGGGGAAACACGGGGTTGGGGAGAGGGGTTCAGCTTTTGGATTTAATTGCTCATGCACAGGGATAGACCAGTTTAGATGGAATGATAGTGTCTGCTTCAGGCAGCACTGAAGGTGGGGCCAAGAAGAAGACAGAGAAAAAGATTGAACATGGTGGCACACGCCTATAATCAGACCGCTGGGACAGTGGCAGCTGGAGGGCCAGAAGCTCAAGGACACTCTGGTCATGTGAGGTCAAGGCCAGCCTAGGCCACATAATCTTTGTTCTCTAAATTATAAATAAAAACATTAAACAATATCACAGGTGAAGGATACCAGGCTATAGAGGTGCGTGTGCTCCAAGCCAATGACTTCAGTTTGATCCCCAGGACCTGAACGGGGAGAGAGAACTAACTCCCAAAGTTTAGGACTTTTGTTGTTGTTGTTGTTGTTCTGTAGCCTTGGCTGCCCTGGAACTTGCTCTATAGACTCGGCTGGACTTGAACTCACAGAGGGGACAGACAAGATGGCTCAGCAGGTCAGAGCACTTACTGCTCTTCTGAAGGTCCTGAGTTCAAATCCCAGCAACCACATGGTGGCTCACAACCAGCTGTATAGCTGCAGTGTACTCACATACATAAAATAAAGAAATCTTTGAAAAAGAGAGAGAGAGAGAGAGAGAGAGAG
>NW_022196912.1:5076881-5083142 GCF_008632895.1 Mastomys coucha | reverse complement strand
AGAAGAAGAAGAAGAAGAAGAAGAAGAAGAAGAAGAAGAAGAAGAAGAAGAAGAAGAAGAAGAACTCAGAAATCCTCCTGCATCTCTACCTTCTGAATTCTGGGGCTAAGGGCATCACTACTGTCTCTCCCACAAATTTTTATCAGCTCTCCACATAAGTGCCATTGTGTGTAATTGCACATATAAATAATAAATAAATAAATGTAATTTTAAAAAGTGTATTGCTCAAAACACAGCTTTTTATTTTTCCCACTTTGTTAAAAACATGTCTAAGCTCTGGAGTGGAGATAGACGATTCACCACGCAGGAGCAAATGCATGTAGCTGCTATGTACTGGCTAACATGGAATCTCCTAACTTTTCCAGTTAAGGTTATCTATTGCAGATGAAATCATCTCTGTTGGTTCAATTTTGCAAGTTCAATTCCCTGACATGGCTGTTTCTCCTTGAGATGGCTGCTGTGTAGTTAGCATGGGGGCTGGGGGTCATGGCAGGCTGCTTGGTCCAGTACATGTGCACTATGTGTGTGTGTGTGTGTGTGTGTGTGTGTGTGTGTGTGTAATACAGTATGTGTGCAGTACGTGAGCGACACTGCAGCTAGCTAGCAGTCCTGGTCGCTGTTCTGCCTCACAGTACTGACAAGGCTTCTTGCTCTTGCCTCTGCCTCACAGAACAGTCATATCCTATGGTTCAACTCCATCCCTGTGTTAGGGTGGGGATTCTCAGAGAATCTTTTTGGGGAGCAGGGCAAAGCTTTCTTTCCAGTTTAGCCTACATTGCACCTGTCCAACATAGTACCCTGCCCCTGCCAGGAATTCAGTCTACAAAATATGGTCACAATACGTCTGCTTCACCTGTCTCTATTATTTTCCTTTTTCTGACATCTTGAGATTTCTTTCTTCCTGACTTCTAGTGAAACTCCATAATGTATATGTGTCTATCTCTTATAATTAATAGGAAATGTAGTCATTACAATTATATACCGTATTCTCAAAGTTTGGCTTTCAAAGCTGTTTTTATTCATTCATTTGTTGCCCGCGCAGTCGTCTCGCCAGCAAGAAGACACGCGGACACTAGGATCCTTCTGCAGCAAGCATTTATTGCATCATGAAGAGGAGAAAAAAGGGGCCGAGCCAATAATTGGCACTGCTTATATACACCACAGCGCGGTGTGTCCGCCCATGATTGGCTGTTTGCTCATCACCCCACGTGACGCCCTGGGATGGGCCGTGACTTGGCGTCTTTTCACTCTATGCACATGTGCAAACAGTTGTTTACCAGGAGTCGACAGCGGATGTAGACGCCATCTTGTCAAGGTGAATGCCTCTCCAGCTCTACCGCTCTCCACAATTCATTCATTCATCTATCATTCTCTCTCTCTCTCTCTCTCTCTCTCTCTCCCTGTCTCATGCCTTCCCTCTCTTTCCCTCCTCCACCCCACAGTTCTTTCTTTTGTTTTGAGACAGGATCTTGTGATGTAGCCAAGCTAGGTTGCCCTTTAATTTAGAGTCATCTTGCCTTAGCCTTCAGAATGCTGGAATTACAGGTATTGCCACCATGTTTGACTACATTTTTTTCCCTTTTGTGTTTTTTGAGAAAGGGTCTCAACTTCCTATGTCACTGATGACTTTGAAGGATAAAGTGAACTTGTGACGCTGCAGATCCCACCTCCCAAGTGTTAATTAAGATTATAGTTATGTGCTACCAAACCTGGCTTCAAAAATCTTTTTTTTTAAAGATTTATTTTATTTTATGTGTATGAGTACACTGTAACTGTACAGATGGCCATGAGCCAGCATGTGTGTGGCTGCTGTTGAACTCAGTCAGGACCTCTGACGACCCCACTGCTCACTCTGGCCCCACTTGTTCCGGCGTAATTTACTGCAGCTGTCTTCAGACGCACCAGAAGAAGGCGTCTGATCTCATTATGGGTGGTTGTGAGCCACCATGTGGTTGCTGGGATTTGAACTCAGGACCTTCGGAAGAACAGTCAGTGCTCTTACCCGCTGAGCCATCTCGCCAGCCCTTAAAAATTCTTAATATCTGCTCAAAATTCTTATTTTTGAAGTAAAAAGCTGAATATAGGCTTTCTTCATTCCTGCCCTAATACTCCTAATTATCTAAAGGAAAAGAATGTTTCATACAGAATGAGGGATGGTGGCATAGACACAAAGAATGTGCAGAAGAAAAAAAAAACAGTGATATAGTTAAAAAGAACTTTCTGCTTTATATATGCATGAAAAACACTCACCAAAAATGTTAATGGTTCTCTTTGAGTAGGCTTTTCAAATTATTTGATTCATATTCTCTTGTATTTTCTGAATCCAAATAAATTACATATGTGTTGTTTTCATATAAAGAAAACCAATACAATAATCCTTTGGTTAACATGAAGAAGTAGGTAGGACAGGGAGTTATATAGTAGACGTACACAAAAAAGTACATTAAAAATATCTAGCCGGGCAGTGGTGGCACACGCCTTTAATCCCAGCACTTGGGAGGCAGATGCAGGCAGATTTCTGAGTTTGAGGCCAGCCTGGTCTACAGAGTGAGTTCCAGGACAGCCAAGGCTATACAGAGAAACCCCATCTGGGACAGGGGGAGTTGAGGGGGTTAGAGGAGGGAAACTGAAGATAGTTACATTTAACTTGTCCAATGTTATCAGTGTTCACCTAAGAAACTATTACCCCAGTCCTCAGAAGACACTTTGCTGGGTTCCCTACGTGTTTCATAATATCAACCTCAGGTTCCAAGACAACTAACTAAGTAAATCCTTAGCCTGACTGCCTTTCTCCTTCCTCCCATACCATAATATTCCATCTGAAAGCCAGACATGACTTTTGACAGTCATTGCAATCAGCTTTCTGTGTAATTGAATCTAACACAAGGCAGATACTGCAACACTGGGGCCAACCATGCCTGTTTCTGTACCATGTGCTCGCCCAGCAGAAGTCAAGGGACAGGATCAGCACTGTTGTGGCACCTGAGAGATCAAGAAAAACTCGACTCAGGCTGGCGAGATGGCTCGGCAGGTAAGAGCACTGACTGCTCTTCCAAAGGTCCTGAGTTCAAATCCCAGCAACCACATGGTGGCTCACCACCATCTGTAAAATGGGATCCGATGTCTTCTTCTGGTGTGTCTGAAGAGATCAACAGTGTATTCACATATATTGAATAAATAATAAATAAATAAATAAATAAATAAATAAATAAATAAATAAGAAAGAAAGAAAACCATGACTCAACATGGAGAACCTTGAAAATACTGAGACAAGGGAAAGAAACCAGCACAAGTGAGTTGAGAAGAGGGAAATTCCTGGAGGGGACAGGGTGGGGTTGCCGGGGCAGCGGGAGAGTGACAGCTGATGCTTCTTCGGGGGTTCTGAAAGGTTAGGTGCTGGTGATCTCAGCTTTGTGACTTTACCAGAAACCATTGAAACAGATACTTTAAAAGGGTAACTTATATCATAGGAGAAATTTAACTCAAAAAGGAAAAAACCTAAATGCTATTCGGTGGTTAGTCATTACAATGATATCTGAATTGCTGATTTAGCAATTAATGGGGGGGGGGTACAAATTTTGTTTTTGTTTTTGGAGACAGGGTTTCTCTGTGTAGCCCTGGCTGTCCTGGAACTCACTCTGTAGACCAGGCTGGCCTCAAACTCAGAAATCCACCTGCCTCTGCCTCCCAAGTGCTGGGATTAAAGGCGTGTACCACCACCGCCCGGCCTCTTTTTTTTAAACTACACTTTATCTGTGTGTGTGTGTGTATGTGTGTGTGTGTGTGTGTGTGTCCATCCAGCATGTGCCAGGGCCTGCATACAGAGGTTAGAGGACAATTTGAGGGAATTGGTTCTATCCATCCATTGGTTCTAGGGGTGAAAAGTTTCTTTTTTTTTTGTTTTTGTTTTCTATCATGGATAACTAGGTAGGCAGGGGCCAGTATTCCACAAATTTCTTCTACCTTGTAAAACTTTTATGGAAATCTTTTTATCTCTCACACCAGATACACTTTTTGTTTATGACCCCCCTCCTACCATTCCTGGAATGTCACTCTGGAGCAATGGAGTCCTTCCCTTCATTTCCTATCCCAAAAGATCATAAAGTCACCCCAGGCCATGGTGAGAAGACCCAGTGAGTACCTGGTCCTCGGGGCCTGGGCTGGGTTCTGGTGCCTGGTCCTCGGGGCCTGGGCTGGGTTCTGGGGCCTGGGTTGGGTTCTGGTGCTCCTTTTGTGCAGAGGGAGCTGCCTTGCTTGGTTCCTTCACTCAGTTCCTGTGTTGAATTGTAGGACACCAGGATTATCCTTTTCCAACAAGAAGGTCAAACCCAAGTTCGTGCAGCAAGCATCTCTATCTGGGAAACATCTTCTTGGCCTATGCATATCTTTCTTACATCATCATACTTATTAGTATCCATAGATATTGGTTATTCCTTCAAGTCAGAAATAAGACTAGGATCCTCAGCCCTGAAGTTGTTTGTAAGCCTACATTATAAATGGCCATAAAATCACCTCTGTATCTGTATTCTATAGTCTTTTGTGGGTCATTGATAGAGTTATTTGAATTTCTGATCAGAGTTTTGACCCACAATGTCTTAGTCAGTTTGGTCTGCTATAACAAATTATGACAGACTAAGTAACATTTTTCAAGTTTTGGAGACTGGAAGTCCAAATTAAAGGTAGCAACAAATTAAGTATCTGGTGAGGACCTCTTGGTGTACTTACTGACTGCTACCACCCTACAATATCCTAAGATTTGGGGGTTGGGAGTGGAGAGAAACTATTTCCATAATGAGCGCCCAAGCCTAATGAGCTAACCTAACCATAATTGGTTCCTGAATGCCCTTCCTCCAAATACCACAACACTGGGAGTCAGGACTTCCAACATAAGAATTTTGAGGGACACAGAAAGCCACACAGTCCCCACACACAGTCCTCAGACTGAGAGCCCTTGAGAACCACCCTGCTTATATAACGTACAAGAATTCCAGGCCTGAGAACCCTTGAGAACCACCCTGTTTATAACATACAAGAGTTTCAGGCCTAAATTTTCTCGTTTTGAAGGACTGTGTCCGAGAACACAGTCTCGGTCATTCCGATGAACTGAAGAGGATGAAATACAAGGGTAACCAGAATGGCCAGGGCTTGGACGCTGCCCACTGAAGTCCGGCTATGGCAGAGACTCTCTTCTCTCCTGTCAGATCTCACCTGAGAGCTAAGGGAGCTTTAATCCATCCTTTTGCTCAGACTGTAGAAGAGCTCTGATAAGCACTGGATGCCTCCAGCCAGAGTCACAAACTGAGAGTAGATTCAAGGTCGGAAAAAAGGAATTCACACTCCCTGGAGTGAAGACAGAGACATCAGGAAGTCAGCTACTTGAGATAGCTCAGCGGCTAAGAGCACTGACTGCTGTTACCCTGAGTTCAAATCCCAGCAACCACATGGTGGCTCACAACCATCTATAATGAGATCTGATGTCCTCTTCTGGTGTGCCCGAAGACAGCTACACTGTACTTACTTATAATAAATAAATCTAAAAAAAAAACCCAGGAAGTCAGAACAGTTCAAGTTTTTTTGTTTTTGTTTTTGTTTTAAATTCTCTTTCCACTCCCATAATCCCAGGAAGCTCTAGAATAGTAAACTTTAAAGGACTGCATAAGTTAAGCATTTGTTTGTACTGTTTCAGGGAAACAGGATTTTCATGAAATTGTCAAGCAAACAAACAAAAGCACACAGGTAAGCTCTGTTTTCTTAGGGTTTGTTTGTCCTCCCCTCGAGGAGCTGCCAGAGTCAAGTTAGAAGATCCCTTCTTTTTACTGCAGAAATGAAAACAGGATTTGTGTCATTTGCAGGCATTGGCAGGGCCCAGACATCAGCACCCTTATCCTGATTGCTGAGTATAGGCCAAGCAAAGCAGAGCAGCTCCCTATGGAGCTAATGGGCTTTCATGTCAAAAGAGGCTAGTTTTAATGTCAGTCATTATGTGTTTAGTATGAATGAATATAGTACCGTACATCAATTTAAAAATCTCTTATTTTACCTTTAGAAGGATTGCCAGGAAAAGCTATAATCTCTATTTTGTTACTATGATGATGTATTTTCTTCACTGCTTGAAATTGACACTCTGTACATACCAGGTAAACTTACTACCATGCAAACGCATCTTCATCCTTTGATGGTCATTCCTTAGTGTTCCCATGGCCTAATTTATCTATTAGCAGTATATGGCAGTTTGCTACTCTTTTTTTTTTTTTTTTTTTT
>NW_022196912.1:5064828-5076774 GCF_008632895.1 Mastomys coucha | reverse complement strand
GTAGACCAGGCTGGCTTCAAACTCAGAAATCTGCCTGTCTCTGCCTCCCAAGTGCTGGGACTAAAGGCGTGCACCACCTCTGCCCTGCTTGCTGCTCATTTTTAAAAGCATGGCCTTTCTATGTAACCCAGGCTGGTTTGACCTCTGGATTCCCCTGCCTCTGCCTCAAGAATGCTAGGATTATGGTATGTACCACCAGCACTGCACTGCTTTTTACTAGTTTATTGAAAAACAGTTATTATTAATTTTTTTGTGTGTGTTTTGCTTTGGTGACTTCCTCCTCTTCTATTTTTCTCTTACTTTATTTTTTTTTTTGTTAAAATTTTTTTCTTCAAAAATTTTTTTCATACATTTTGTTTATATTTTCTCCAGTTCTTCTCAGATCTTCCCCACTTCCCTATCCAGCCAACTTTGTTCTTTTTCTCTCTCTTTAAAAGAAAGAAACAAGGACTGGAGAGATGGCTCAGCAGTTAAGAGCACTGGCTGGGCGTGGTGGCCCACACCTTTAATCCCGGCACTTCGGAGGCAGAGGCTGGAGGATTTCTGAGTTTGAGGCCAGTCTGGTCTACAGAGTGAGCTCCAGGACAGCTAGAGCTATACAGAGAAACCCTGTCTTGGGGGAAAAAAAAAAAGTACACTGACTGCTCTTCCAGAGGTTCTGAGTTCAGTTCCTAGCATCCACATGGTAGCTCACAACTATCCATAATAGGAGCTGGTGTCGTCTTCTGGTGTGTCTGAAGACAGCTACAGTGTATTCACATACATAAAATAAATAAATAATTCTTAAAAAGGAAACAAACATTCATAAACAGAATAATTCCCACAAAATAGAAATCAAAATAAATGATCAAGAGATCAATGAAACAGACTGGCAGCCAGAGGGAAATGAAATGGACAAAATGTCTCTGAATTCATCTTCTGAGGGTGGGGCTTGCCTTGACGTGAGGGCAATACATTTAGTGATTAATTTTTAATTAATTATTGTTAATATTTCTCACCAGAGAAAACTGATTTTCCCTTTGGCAGCAAGTCTCAATTGAAGATAGCTTCTTGGTTGGGGTGGGACCTGTGTCCACATTCAGATTTATTTTTCTTTGTATGTGTATCTGTCTGTGTGAGTGTATGTGTAGGAACCTGGTGGGAGAAGATCCCCTGGGGCTGCACTTACAGCAAGTTGTGAGCTGCTTAATGTGGGTGCTGGGAACTGAAGTTGGGTCCTTTAGAAAAACAGGAATTGCTCTTAAAACTCTGAGCCATCTCCCTACCCCTATTTCCTTTATATTTTCTCTTCATCTCTCCAAGCCTAAATACTCAGTATTTTGCTAGAAATAATGGTTCCAAGTCCCCTCCCTCAAAGAAATTCTGATTCAATTGGTTCAAATTAGGATCTAGGTTTTCTTGGTGTGGTGTGTATGGTATGTGTGATGTGTGTGGTGTGTGTGTATGTGTGGTGTATGTGTTTATGTGTAGTGTGTGTATGTGTAGTATGTGTATGTATATGTGTAGTTTGTGTATGTGTTGTGTATGTGTGAGTGTGAATGAGTATGTGTAGTGTGTATGAGTGTGTATGAGTGTATGTGTAGCGTGTATATGTTGTGTGTGAATGAGTGTGGGTATGTGTAGTGTGTGTCTGAATGTGTATAGTGTATGAGTGTACATGGTATGTGTATGAATGTGAGTGTCTGTAGTATGTGTGTATGTAATATGTGTGTGTATTTGTATTAGTGTGTGTGAGTGTGTGTGTCTGGTGTTTGTGTATGTCTGTATGTGTGGTGTGTGTGTGTCTATGTCTGTATTTGTGTGTGTTACTCTTGTGTTCCCCACACACTATTAACTTTTTTTTCCTCAGACAGCCTCTTGCTATGTAGCCCAGGCTAGCCTCAACATGCCTCCTGAGCTAGGGTTAAGAACAGGAGTACTGTACCATGTGCAGACTGTCCTGTTCCATTTTTATTTATTTATTTATTTATTTATTTATTTATTTATTTACTAGCAGGGTCTCACTATATAGCTCTGGCTAGCCTGTAACTCTGTGTAGAGTACATTGTCTTAGATCTTAGAGATTCTCCTGCCTCTGCTTCCCAAGTGCTGTTTTTTTGTTTGTTTGTTTTCATTTTGGTTTGTTTTGACGTTCCTTTAGAAGACTGGGCATATAGCTCAGTGATAGAAAACCACCCTAGCAAGTGCAGGGCCCTGGATTCCACATAGAGTAGCATGAAAAGCACAGAAAGGACAAAAGCAAGACAAACCAAACCTGTTGGTAGGTGATTCCATTGTGAGCAGCTGGGCGACCATCTCTAAGCTATCGGTTGACAGCATCTACTCAGACAGCCTCTAACAAGCTCTCATACTTAATTGCACCACCTGATCCCCACCCTACCTCCTCCCCTAGTTCCCCCCTAATCCCTGGTGGAATGAGTCATTGGCTGTTTCTCTCCGTTCCAAACCTAAACCCTAGATAAACTTTGTCTTCCAACTCTCTCCAGAACCTGTCAACCTGTCACTACTGCCACTGATGCTCACAAGGCCAGAGCCAGCATTGTCTGGAGCTGCCATCGTCTCCTGCATCAACTGCAGGAACAGCCAGTTGATCTCGCTCAGCCCTTGCCTTGGTCCAGTCTTCTTAATACTTAAAACAGAGCACACCATAACCCCTTGGTATCCTGTCCTACCTGCACTCACCCAGAACAAATTTCAAAGACCTCACAGCAGCCCAGAGGACCGCACTGTCTGTCCCGTGGTACACATTGGCTCATCTCTCTTTCACCCTTGGCACTGCGGTTTCACCATCTCAGGGATTCACTGCAGCTCTGGAGCTTATCCAGGTAACTGGACCATACAGTAGTAAGTGGCTGAGCTGGAGCTCCAATCCACCTCTGAGTCTAATCTACTGCTTTTATTATTGAACTTTGTGACCTTTCCATACTAAGTGGCACTCACTCATTCCAAAGGCTCTGTGCTGCCGGAGAGATGCTTCCATGGTTCCAAACGCTTGCTATTTTTCCAGAGAGGTGAGGTCAATGTCCAGCATCCAGGTCAGGCAGCTCACCACCTCCTAGAACTCCACCTCCAGGGGACCTGAGTCCATCTTCTGGCCTCCTTGGGCACCTGCTTACATGTAGTACACTCACACAGACACATCAGATAAAAATATAAATACATCTAAAAAATAAGTGTCAGGCTAAGGATACAGCAGCTAACAATCCAGAGGCCTTGGATTTGTGGAGTGCGTATTCTAATTAGGGACAAAAACAACAAATAAACTCAAAACATCGTATGTCCAATAATGGTATGTGCTGTTGAGAAAAAAAAATAAAGCAAGACAAGAGAAAGGAAATGCAGAGCAGATATGTTAATTAGATGGTGGTTGGGAAGGCTTTGAGTAGAGACCTGAATGGGGGTGGGGGGTAGAGGGGGGGAGGTGGGAGAGTGAGCTGTAGGGACAGAGGACAAAGGGCAAGTCAGATGGAGGCAAAGGAATTTACATCTTCTGAAAGACTTCTGACGGCTGTCTCTGTGTCTCTTTCTGTGTCTCTGTGTCTGTCTGTCTCTGTCTCTCCTTTCTCTCCTGAAACAGTTTCTTATATGATGTGACCCAAGGTAGCCTTAAACTTGTCATCCTCCTGTCTTAGCCTCAAGCATACTAGCCAGAAGTATGTGCCAGCACCTCCTGGCTCTATGTAAACTGTTTTCCGTTGTGAGCACAAGCATACTGAAGACTCTCTATACAACAGCAGCTCCTTGTGTTTTTGGAAATGGTATGAACAGGTTGCTCGTGCTCGGGTGTGCTTGTGATTTGACAGGTGGTAGGAGTAGAAGCACATGACAAGAGCAAAGTCTCTTTGGTCTGTGGGAGCATACCCCGAGTGTCTAGGGCGTGGGATCTAGAGTTAGACGCATACTCCCAATCCCAGCCTTGCAGTGTGTCTTACTTGTGTGATCTAGGAGGACTTTCTCCTTTATGAAGACTTACTTTAAAAAGTATGTGTGTGGTGGTGGTGGGGGGGCGGTGTGCACAGCAGAGCACATGTCTGTGGAGGCTGGAGGATGTAGATAAGCTGGAGTCAGAGATGCAGACGCCAAACTGGGTGCTGAGAGCAAGCCCAAGTCTCTTCGTTGCAGGCTTTCTCTCCAGCCCAGGATTCCATTCAACCAGTTACACATCTGTCTATCTTTTGTGTTCTGTTTGGTTGTTCATATCACTTGTGAATTATGTTCAGTATCATCCTTACATATGAGTAATTACCTCGTGGGAACCACTGTGATTATTGAGTACTCTTCAGATGTTACAGTTATTATCATTAGACTTATCATTATTAGTATAAAAAGGGATTGGCAAATGATGAGCTGTATTTTAAACCTAGGCACATCCCTCCCTCTTCAAAACCTTTGTAGATAAGTCTTTTTCCTTTTCTCCCCCTCTCTCTGTAATACCAACTCATATATTTAGTGTCCATAGCTGCCTTCAGATCACAGAGGCAGAGATCTTGGTGCCAATGAACTGGCCTCTACAGAACAAGTTTGGCAACTCCTGGCCTAACTAGAGATTGAGCTTTGCTTGATATTTACCGTAAGTACTCTGAAGAGCTTTGTTTCGTATCAAGTTATTAATATTTTCTAGTAGCTTCTTTATAGCCCCTAAAGGAGTTTCCCTTCTCCAGGCTTCTCAGGGCACTTTGTTAAGAAGTCTAGCTGGAGATAAAGGAATGCCTTTCCCTGTCCCCAGGTCACAGTGTTGAGGGTCAGAATCCGCAATTAGTTCTGAAAGCAAGTTCCGAGAATAAAAAGACATCTAGGGACGTGTAACATTTCACCCTTGTTGGTGCCAATTTATAGCTCTTGCAGGCAAATACGAATGACCATGGCTGAGGACCACAGGTTCAGAGTACTCCAAATACTATCTGACAATGTGGGATGTTGCATGAAAATCATATAGTAACATAACAGAGACCACTCTAAATCAAGGCCTCTTTCAAGGACTTTGGTAGGAAACAGCAGGCAGGATGGTTACAAAGAAGCAGCGTGTGTCTGCTATGGGTCTCAAGTTCTTGATGTCACCCTTCTCAGCCTTTGCATTGGTGGATCTGTTTGTACATTTCCAACAGGTATTTTACATGCTAATCACATGGCTAGACACAGAGGTGACCAATGCACAGCTACTATGAAAGCTAAATGTAGCTTAAGACATATCTCTCCGGGCTGGTGAGATGGCTCAGCAGGTAAGAGTACCAACTGCTCTTCCGAAGGTTGTGAGTTCAAATCTCAGCAACCACGTGGTGGCTCACAACCATCCGTAATGAGATCTGACGCCCTCTTCTGGTGTGTCTGAAGACAACTACATTGTACTTACATATAACAATAAATAAATCTTAAAAAAAAAAAAGACATATCTCTCCTCACCTCTCCTCAATCATACAAGTTCTAATCATTCAGCCATGTACTCTTTAAAACAAGTGTGATTTTCCTTCTAGGAACTCCCAGTCACATGCACAATTCTATACATTCACTGTGTGCTAGTGTTTCTGCCTTGCTGGGCTGGGATGTGGGGCAGAGGAGTGTTTCTAGGGAAGGCAGGAGAATGGATTGTCCTGTCTGACTGAGTAGGATTCAGGACGAGACTTATTTTTCACAATATCTGAGTCCTTCAAACAATAACTTAGGCCTTTGTTTTGACATCGTTTGTCTAAGAAGAGTACATGACTCACTCAGAAGTTTTGGAATTTTTTAAAAAAAAGTTGATTTATTTCATCCTTGTTTTCCTTCTATATGTATGTGAACAGAGTTCATACATTAGATCAATGTATTAATTAAGCTAATGCATTAGATCAATGTGATTGGAATGAACACATAGCCTATGCAGAAAGCACTGAGTTTGTCTGTGCATGTAGGCCCGAAGAGCTTTCAAAGCTATATGCAAAGCTGTATCAATGGCATGGTCATAATTCAGCTTTTCTGTTATGTTTCCTTAATTTATAATTTTTATTTTCAATGTTTGAGCTTTTGCCTGCTTATAGTTCTGTGCACCAAGTACATGCCTGGTGCCTACAGAGGCCAAAAGAGGGAACGGGATTCCTTGGTATTGGAATTACAGCCACTTGTGAGCCACCATGTGAGTCCTGGGAGCCCAAGCTTGGTTCTCACCAAGAGCAGCGAGTGCTCTTAACCACTATGCCATCTCTCCAGGCCTCAGTTTCTCTGCTTTATTGTTGTTCTTTGTTTTGTTGTTGTTGTTGTCTTTTGAAACAGGATTTCTGTGTAGCCCAGGCTGTCCTGGAACTCCTTATGTAGACCAGGCTGACCTCAACCTCAGAAGACTGCATGCTTCCACCTCTGGAATGCTGGGATTAAAGGCTTGCACCACCACGGCCCGGCTTGATCTTATTTCTCAAGTTTAGGGGGTACAGGTGTGAGCCATCATACATTGTGATGGTTTGAATGCAAATGGCCTCCATGGGTTCATATCAGAGTGCTTAGTCACTAGGGAAGAAAAGTGTTTCAGAAGAATCAGAAGGTGTGGCCTTGTTGGAAGAAGTATGTCACTGGGGGTGGACTTTGAGGTTTCAAAAGCCCATGCCAGACCCAGACTCTCTCTCCCTCCCTCCCCTCTTTCCCTTCCTCCCTCCTTCTCTCTTCCTCCCCCTCTCCCTTCCTCTCTCCCTTTCTTTCGCCCCCCCAGCCCCTCCCCCCAATTATTTGCTGTGTATGAGGGCTGCACCTGCAGGTATGTATGTGTGTGCCTGGTGTCTACAGAGGTAATACACAGGACAGGCATTGGCGCCTCTGGAACTGTAGATACACATAGTTATAAGCCACCCTTGGGTGCTGGGAACTGAACCTGGGTCCTCTGCAAGAGCAACAAATGTTGTTAACTGCTGAGCTATCTCTTCAGCCTCTGATTTAACATACTTTTAAGAAAAGGAGAAAAAAATATGTTTCCACCTAAATTGGCTTATTTTAGCTTTAAAAAACAAAACAAAACAAAACTAGGAATTTAGAGAGCCATATGGGAGTGCCAAAGCAGATACTCATCGCTCAGCCTTTCCACTGTTAGTCCTCCTGGCTGTCTACCAAAGAGAGCAGTGTCAACCGGCAGAGAGCTAAAGTTTAGGTGTCCCATAGCTGTGATCAATCCTTTGCATTATTTGTTTTGGAAAGATTAGAATCTGAAATGTTTCATATTAGAGAGAGTTGTTGTGACTTCCTTCTCTCCTCCTCTTTTCATGGAGAGATAGGAGATTTTATTTTAGTTAATGTTTTTGTTTTTAAAACTATAGACGAAGGAAAAGAAAACGCTGCGCTGGCGCACAGCAGACTTTCCCATAAAACTGTCTTTGGCCATGAACTAAGCACAACATGCATCGTGCCAAGACGGCTTATGCCTTTCCTTTATTTCTCATCTCAAGCACAGGATCAAAATCAAGCCAGAATGAAAACCACATTTCCAACCCCACCAGAGCTTCTATCCCCCTCTCTCTAGAGTCATTTAAAGAGTTGGTTTTGTAAAACGAACAAGCCAGGCGGTGGTGGTGCATGTCTGTAACCCCAGCACTTGGGAGGCAGAGGCAGGCAGATCTCTGTGAGTTCAAAGCCAGGGTTGTCTACAGAGTGAGTACCAGGACAGCTAGGGCTACACACAAAAAAAGAAACCCTGTCTCAATAAAACAAAACAAAAACAAACAAACAAACAAAAAACCCAAACCAAAAAAACCCCACCAAACAACAACGACCCACCTTAAATGGCCAAGTCATGGTCTTCCCATTGTGCTTCCAAAACAAGGAGCAGAACTCGGTGAGATGAGACCACTACCATGTTGGGCAGGCACAGTAAAACTTCCTAATTTAGCTAACAGTCCCCAGGCAGCCCTGTGAGCCACAGCAGCTGAAAGCCACTCTCTGTCTGGCAGGTACTTGACTACTAGGGTAACTTGTACAGCAGGCAAGTCCACTGGCTGGTGATTTCAGCTCTAGTCATTGAAACCAGAGACCCCTGCATGCTTGAAAACCCAACACAAGAAGCCACTGCACTGGGTGGGACTGCCCTCTGTCTAGACAAGTCCCATGAAGTGAATTACACAACTTTTTCTGGAGAGATGTAAAGAAACATTTGTTGAGCCCAGAAACAAGCTACTCTACTCATCCCAGGCTGGCGAACCCATGAACTTACTCGGGTCACATGCGGGAGCATGAGTTACTCGTGGGTGCCTGGGTGACTCAGTAGGAAGTTCCACCCCAGCAGGTGTGGTGACACAGAAAGCATCTTCACCAAGCTTTACCCGAAACGGGGTTTCCAGGATGTATTCTATCACCCTCCCCCACACAGAGTTCAGGGGCAGGGCGGGTGGGGGATGGGACTTCAGGTGAGGGTCTCCTGACCCTCCCACCCTTGCTTCCACCAGGAAATGTCCTTATTAGCTCTGTTCTCATTACCATGAACTTGGCTGTCACGATGTTCTGCTTGTTTTCTGAGGTCCCCTCTAGGTCACCACAGCCATTTCTGCTCCATGTTGACCTGTGGTCACATGGAGCCTAAGTAAATAGCTACAGGTGAGAACATTATTTTCTATCAGAGATAAAAGAGCTCTGCTGGTGGGATTTAAGGAAGACAACTAACACTTTGCCAGAAGTTACAACTTAAAATTCAAACTTATTCTCTCCACCTTTAGGCTCAAATTTCAGTTCCTTTACTCTAGAAAGTTAAAGGTTTTGGATATATTATAGGAAATAACATTTACATTCATGTGGTTACATATCATCTACATTGTGAATATTCCTATTATATTTAAACTTCATGGGGATTAGGAAAAGATTTCCTAAGTATACAAATAATGGGAGTACAGTTACTAAGCTAAAATATGAATATACTTCATCTCGTAAGAATGTAATACTTCTCTACAGCAAGAGAAACTATAAATAAATCCAAGTCAGATGACACATGGGAAAGTACTTATAACATGAATAAAAGGTGAAGGTTAAAATGCTTGCCAATGAGGTATTGGTACATAGCAATCAGGAAAAAGAAATAGATACTACTATCTCACTGTGCACGTGCACAAGCCCATGTGGCATTGTGCTTCTGGAATTCTGTAGAAGATGCCTTGCTATTGTGTGGTGTTGGGCAGATAATTATTTGTTTAATATACAAGGTATCTAGGCCCCTTTCTACCTGACTGGATCACATATGTCGAATTGTAAAAGAGTAAACCACAAACTTTTAGAGAAGAAGATCATAGAAGAGCATCTGCACTCTTGGAGCGGGCAGGGCTGACGTAAGCAGGTATTATAAAAAGTGCCAGCCATTTGTAACTGCATTAAAGTTCTTAAAACTTCTGTTAATGCAATGATACTATTACAAGAGTGAAAAGAGGAACTTGCACACTGGACAAAGATATTTCCATACTGTTCAACTTAGTGGGTATGAAAATAAGCAGACCTGAACAGATGGGGAAGTTCATGTCAAAACCACAAAGAGAGGACTAAATAAAGGGTCCATGTAGGCATGGAAAATACACGTTCACCAGAATAGCTAAAATCTAAAGTCTGACAGCACCAAGTGTCGATGAGGTCACAGAACAACTGCAGCTTCCACACCTTGCTGATGCGGAAACTGTTAAATTCACTCTGGGCAGTTGACAATGTCTATTAAAACTAAACATGTGTGGCCCAATAATTCCACTTCTAGGAAACTCTCAAAAACAGTGGGCATTTATTTTCCAAAAGATACACTTTAGGGAAAGTACTAATGGGAAACCGTCCACGAGCTCAGCATGGGGTGAGTGAACCATGACACTTTCACACTAGCAGGTATAAGAAGGAACAACCCACAGCTGCATCGAACAGCGTGAGGGACCATTATAAAAAGGACTTAGCAGTGAGGATACTGGGTAGCACCACAATGCTAGAGTGCCGACTTAGCGTGCCACAGTCCTGGATTCTATACCTAGCATTGAAATTTAGGAAAAAAAAAAAAGGTCAGTCATTTCAATCACACTTATAAGACATTTTTTAAAAGCTGGAAAAAATCTTTTTCATGTGTCTGTAATATTATAAATCACCTGCTCTGAAAACTGTGTTTAGCAAATGGAAAAATGTATCAAGATTTCCAATTGGTAATTGGGTGTGTTGTACACACCTTTCCTCTCAGCACTCAGGAGGCAGAGGCCGAGGAATCTCTTAAGTTTGAGGCCAGCCTGGGCTATAATAGTGAGTTCCAGGACAGCTAAGGTTGCCTTGTAAGTGGTGGTTGTCCATACTTAAGGAAGAATTACAGCTGGCAGTGGTGGTGCACGCCTTTAATCCCAGCACTTGGGAGGCAGAGGCAGGCAGATTTCTGAGTTCGAGGCCAGCCTGGTCTACAGAGTGAGTTCCAGGACAGCCAGAATTACACAGAGAAACCTTGTCTCTAAAAACCAAAAAAAGAAAAAAGAAAAAGGAAGAATTACAGATACTCAACAGATACTCATGTAGATTTATATCTAAATATACTTATACTAGGGCTATTATGACAATAGCTTGTGGTGATAAACATCAGTAATGGAGAAGTGGTTACATAAATTATAAATTTTACTCCTTAACACAGAAGACCTATACAGTTCACGTATGTGTGTGTGTGTGTGTGTGTGTGTGTGTGTGTGTATACAAAGCCTGCAGCTGTGCTAAGTGAACAGTTTTGGGTGTTGGAGCTATTCCCTCACAGAGAATTGCCTGATCCTGCCCTCTTTTTCCTCCTTGAGTCCTGGTCATGTGGTCAGCAGCTTATTTTGAGATATGCTCCCTGACATAACTTACTGCCCTATCACAGGATCAAAAGCAACATGGCCAACTGATCATGAATCCAAAACTCTAAAAACATTAGCCAAACAAACCTTGCTCTTTTGTGAGTTGAATTTCCCAGGTATTTATTTTGTGTCTTTGAACGTGTTTCTGTGTTGTGTACGTATCTGAGTTTTATGGGCACATGTGTGTGTGCACATGCACGTAGAGGCCAGGGGTTGAAATCCTTTGTTATTCTCCATCTTAGTTTTTGAGCTAGGATCTGTCATTGAACCTAAGGCTCACCCACTGGCTGGACTGGCTAGCTAGTGACCAGGGATCCTCTGCCTCCACTCTCCCAGTGCTAGAGTTACAAACAGATGTCATCGCAGTTAGCTTTTAAGTGGGTTCAAATTCAGGTCTTCATGCTTGAGCAGTATGCACTATTTAAGAACATTAATATCATTTAATACTGTCTTAGTTCCTGCTGTACTGCTTGCTGTGAAGAGGCACCAAGGCAACCCTTATATAAAGTAAAGCAGCTAATTGGAGATTGCTTACAGTTTTAGAAGGTCCCTGGTCATCGTGGAAGAAAACAGAGAAGCAAGGCTGGAAAAGTGGCTGAGAGCTTTGCACCCTGATCCTCAGGCAGCAGGCAGAGAGACCCTGAGCCTGGCACGGGCTTTTGAAAACTCAAAGCCCAACCCCAGTAACACAGTTCCTCCAACAAGGCCACACCTCCAAATCCTCAAACAGTATCACTCCCTGGTGACTAAGTATTATGAGTCTATGGGGACCATTTTCATTCAAATCACTATAAATACTGTGATTTAATTTTAGAAGAAAAATGAAAACTAGGCAAGTATTTATGTAATGCAGGTCTGTAAAGTACAAACACACACACATACACACACAGAGTACAAGAACATACCCTAAGTCAAAATTGGTAATTTCTGTGAAGTAGAGTTACAGACCTATTGCGCTTCCTCTCTCCACATTCTTCTGTTACTAGCTCAAAGGTTCTGTTTGTCAAAGCCCTGAGCCAGTCATTAAATAGGACGAAAAATCCTCTTCTGCCCATAAGCAATAAGCATTGCTTTTTTTTTTTTTTATTTTAAAGATTCATTTTAGGTAACCCAATCACAAAAGAACAAACATGGTATGCATTCTCTGATAAGTGGTTATTAGCCCAGAAGT
>NW_022196912.1:5044255-5064187 GCF_008632895.1 Mastomys coucha | reverse complement strand
GGGGAAACTGGGAATGGAGAAATTTACATGTAAATAAAGAAAATATCTAATAATAAAGAAAAAAAAGATTCATTTTAATTTTACCCAAGTGTTGCTTTTTAATGAAGTATTTTTTTTATTACATTTTGGGGGACCGCATGAGTGTGGGAGCGGGGCTTTGGGGTGGGAGGAATAAGGAGCTTATCTCAGTAAGAAGACAATTATTCCTCCCATCTTTTTAGCATGTCTTCAGCTCCTTAGGGGACCTTAGCCTGAATCAGTTTTCCTTTGGGTATCAACTCCTGGCCAGGTGAGTGATAAACCCAGCTCGACTAACTCTTAAAGGAGAAAACGATGGTATGCAGTGCTCTAGTCTTTGAAGCAGAACCTAGAACTAGAGCTATTCCACTCTTCTGACCACAAGGCTAAGGAGGGGTACATGAGATGTTTCCTCTCTACCAGAGAAACAGGAAGTGAAATTGAGGTCCAGCCTCTGTAGCCTCTGGGGCTATTAGTTACTATAACAATAGGAAACCCATATCTTCTTGATTACGTACAAACACACATGCACACATATGCATATAATGCATCTGAACATACATGTCTAGTATGTTATATATGCATATATGATCTTGTGTGTGTGCGCGCACGTGTGTGTGTGTGTGTGTGTGTGTGTGTGTGTGTGTTAGTCACTGAAATAATAAGCGTGTCATGGAATCTTATCCATCTTTGCACCCCAGAAATGGGTGTGCTTCCTTATGTCAGCCGCCACATGCAAACTGGGGTACAGTAGCAGCAGGTACATGAAGCCAAATATAAATATTATGTGGGAGAGGTAGGCAGATTTCTGAATTCGAGGCCAGCCTGGTCTACAGAGTGAGTTCCAGAACAGCCAGGGCTACACAGAGAAACCCTGTCTCAAAAAACAAAAAACAAAACAAAAACAACAACAACAACAACAAAAAAAACTGGGGCTGGAGAGATGGCTCAGCGGTTAAGAGCACTGACTGCTCTTCTGAAGGTCCTGAGTTCAAATCCCAGCAACCACATAGTGGCTTACAACCATCTGTAATGAGATCTGATGCCCTCTTCTGGTGTGTCTGAAAACAGCTATAGTGTACTTACATATAATAAAAATAAATAAATCTTTAAAAAAAAACACAAAAAAACCAAAACCAAAACCAAATATTATGTAGGAAGACAGTACAGACTTTGTCACAAGTGTGTAAAGTAAGTCAGGAAATCTTTTTTTTTTCTCTATTTATTTTGATGATGTCAGGTTCTTTGCCACTACTTCCCTAATCTATGAAAAAAGGCTGAGTAGCTGGGGATGGAGGAGGATCCTGAAAGCCACTGTCCCGTGCCTGTCAGACTTATGGGATGTAGAAATACATCTGACAGGGCTGGCAAGATGGCTCCGTGGGTAAAGCAGTTGCCACACGAACTTGGCAACATTCATTCAACCTCCACAAGCTTTTATAGAAGGCAAGAACACCAAAGGTGTTTTCTGACCTTCATGCATGTGTGTGAGCACGCTCAAACACACACACACATACACATGTACACGCACATGGGCGCACACACACGTGCAATTACTAAATAAGTTAATAATGAATTATTCTGTGGGGATTTTAGAATACTTATTTTTATTTTATGTATATGGGTGTTTAGCCCACATGTATACTGTGGGCATGCTCTGCGTCTGGGGAGGCCAAAAATGAATGTCATACTCCCTGGACCTAGAGTTATAGATGTTTGTGAAGTGCTATGTGGGTACTGGGACTCAAACCCAGATCCTCTGAAAGAGCAAAAACTGCTCTTAACTACAAAAATCACCTCTCCAGCCGCAATAAATAGATAACTTTTAAAGAAACACATTTGACAATTTTTTTTTTTTTGGGTTTTTTGAAACAGGGTTTCTCTGTGTAGCCCTGGCTGTTCTAGAACTCACTCTGTAGACCAGGCTGACCTCGAACTCAGAAATCTGCTTGCCTCTGCCTCCCAAGTGCTGGGGTTAAAGGCGTGCGCCACCACTGCTTGAGACAGAGTCTGTTTGACCTGGACCTCATAGCTATCTGCCTGCTTTGGTCTCCCAGGTGCTGGGATTAAAGGTATATGTCACCATACCTAGCTTTAAACATCAATTTTATTTTAAAAGTTTCAGCTGAGAGATGGCCCAATGGTTAAGAGTACTGGCTGTTCTTCCAGAGGACCTAATTTAAATTCCCAACACCCTCGTGGTGGCTCAGAATTGGCTGTAACTCCAGTTTTAGGAGATCCAGTGCCCTCTTGTGGCCCATGCAGGAATGGAGCGCACACTGGTACTGGTAAAACACTGACACATAAGATATGTATGGGGTAGGGAAGGTGCCCAGGGGGATGTGTCACAGTATGCACGTGACAGTGCGTGGCTAACTTGTGGGCATTGGCACTGCCCTTCCTTTGTTCCATCCTCAGGCTTGATAGCAAGTGCCTTTCCCCAATGACGGACCTGTCGTTCAAACACAGTACAATCCAAAGACTGACTAACTTCATCATGAAGAATGATGGTAGGAAAATATTAACAATTTTTAGTTTTTATTTTCCATAATGAAATAATTATATTCATTTAAGAGCTGAAAACAGCCGGCCAGTGGTGGCGCTTACATTTAATTCCAGCACTTGGGAGGCAGAGGCAGGTGGATTTCTTTTTTTGTTTGGGTTTTTTTTGTTTTGTTTTTGTTTTTGTTTTTTCGAGACAGGGTTTCTCTGTATAGCCCTGGCTGTCCTGGAACTCACTCTGTAGACCAGGCTGGCCTCGAATTCAGAAATCCGCCTGCTTCTGCCTCCCAAGTGCTGGGATTAAAGGCGTGGGCCACCACTGGCCAGACTGAGAGGTCTTGAGAAGGAACAAGAAGGAACAAATTCATCTACCTCATGAATTTCATTCAGGGTTAGATAGCTTGGTCATTAAGTATCTAAGTCCAATATGATATGTATAGCACCTGGGGACCAGTATGACTGATATGGACTGAATATGATACAAAGCCATAGGCTCATGGTTTAGTTCTATTTGGGGAAGCTATAAGAATTTTGGCTGGTGGGGTCTAGCTGGAGGGAATCTGCAGGGGCAGCTGCTTTGGGTGGTGTCTTAGGTTTTGTTGCTGTGAAAAGACACTGTGACCAAGGCAACTCTTACAAAGGACAACATTTAACTGGGGCTGGCTTATAGTTTTAGAGGTCTAGTCCGTTATCATTATGTTGGGAAGTATGGCAGTATGCAGGCAGGTATGGTGCTGGAGAAGGAGCCAAGAGTTGTAAGTCTCTGCTCTAAGACAGCAAGGAGAAGGTAGTCTTCTACAGGTAGCCCGGAGGAGGTTCTCCTTTCACACTGGGCAGTGTGAGAGCCCACCCCCACATGGACATACTTCCTCCCACAAGGCCACACCCTCTAATACTGCTTATGGGCAAGTGTTCAAACCACCACAGGTAGAGCTCGGGTGCTTCTTGAAGCTCTCTGTCTGATACCCTGCTTCCTGGCTCACCATGTTGTGAACTGAATAGCTCTACTATAGTATTGCTGCCATGATGGACAAAACCCTCTAAAACCCTGGGCCAGAATAAACCCTCTCTCTTATTTATTTATTTTTATTTTGTTTGCATTGGTGTTTTGCCTGCATGTCTGTCTGTCTGTCCGTCTGTCTTTGTGAAGCTGTTGGATCCCTTGGAAATAGAGTGACAGTTGTGAGCCACCATGTGGTTGCTGGGAATTGAACCCAGGAAGAGCTGCCAGTGCTCTTAACCACTGAGCCATCTCTCCATCTCCAATAACCCTCTTTTAAGGTGATATGTAGGGCACTTGGCTTCAAGAGAGAGAACAGTGAGAAGGGCAATTATGGGGAGCTGGTAGGCACGTCTCTCTAAGATTAATATAATGGAGTCTTTAAAAAATCTTTTTCTCTCTTTTCACTAATTGCTAAGATTCCGTGTGTGTCAGCCTACAAGTGTGATTCAGACTGGGTAGAAATGGCTAAATCACAGAATCCTAACCACCAGGGAGCTGGTTAGAGTGGCACCACAGTGGAGTCCATGCCTCTGCTCTTCCTGTAGGAGGAAAGATCTCACTTCTTCAAAGTTCTCAGCTGCTTGTTTATTTGATTTGCCTTCTAGGATGAAGCTAGGCTAATAGTTTCCAACCTGGAAGTTGATCCCCAGAGTGGCCCAGAGCAGAAGGGAGTAGAGTTGCAATCCTAACCCTGATGGAAAGGAAGCTCAAGGCTAATCCACAGAAGCCCCTTGTCTTCTTGAAAGGGACTATAGGCCTATGGCTCAAGAGCTAAGTGGATCAGGAGCAAGATGATCAGGCTGTGGTTGCTGGGGCAGGAGACTGTGGCAAAAGGAGATTGAGAAGGTGGAAAGCTTAGTGGACATAGGGAGTAGCTATGGCTTGAAGTCCCAGTCTTTCATGGGTATGGTTGACCTAGCTAAAAGCTATAAGGAGCTGTGAAATTGTCTTTACCACCTGGCAATCAACTTACCCCTGCCACCAGAACACAGTAGGACTAGATGTTTGTAGTGAACCTGAGTCTGCGGGCAGTTATGGTGGCATTGCAGACTCTAGAGTTTCTCTAGGTTTCTATCTTTACTACACTTCCCATCACAGTGCTCTAGAGACGCACACAGAAACTCTCCTGTAATTTCTATGGCTTTTTCCTGCTTCTACTTACTGTGCTGGGGTACAGGCATGCACCACCATGCATGGTTCTGTGTTTCTGGGATAAAATCTAGAGCTTTGGGCACGCTGGGCAAGCATCCAGTCAATGAGTGACAACCTCAGCTCTCCAATAGTCTCTTGCTGTCACTTGTCTGCATTATTTCCTAGTTTCTAAAACTGTCTTATATTTCACTCATTCCTAATAAGAAAGGTAGCAATTCCCAGAAATTTAAATGTATCAGTGTCTGTCTGTCTGTCTGCCTCTATGTGTCTGTCTGTCTACTGTGGTTTGATTGTGAAGTGCCTCCGTAGGCACTTGGTACCCAGTTGTGTCATTTGGGAAGGTTGTGAACCTTTAAGAGAACCTTCCTCTGCTGGAGGAAGTGAGTCACCGGGGAGTGTGCCTTTAAGTTTTATAAGCCAGCCCTATTTCCTGTTTAGTCTCTGATTCCTGTTGATGACGCAACATGACTTGTCACCGCACCATGCCTTCTCCCTCCTTAGGGTTTTTTGGTTTTTTTTTTTTTTTTTTTGACATCTTGTCATAGCAAGGAGTAAAGTAGTCCCTTTCTTCCTCTCTTTCTCTCATATCTCTCTCATCTATCTATCTATCTATCTATCTATCTATCTATCTATCTATCTATCTATCTATCTATCTATCATCACCACCATCTATCTTCATCTACCTATCTTTAAGGCGAGCTGTATGATTCTGATCCACAATCAAGTCCAGGAACTGCTACTACAACTTTGCTATCAAATATAAATACACTATTTGCTTAAACATTTTAAAAATTCATTGCCTCCAAAATAAGTTACACTATTAGCCAACATTCAGTATTCTAACTTATATGTCCCACAATCTCATTAAAATTCAACTCTAGGTTTAATTGTATGAACTAATGAAAATATGTAGTTACAATTAAAAATTCTGTGCTGTGATTCTTCTGGAACTAGCTTAGAAACGAAAACAACAACAACAACAAAAATCCGAAGTCATGATGCATGGACACTCCTTCTCCAGACAGCTTTTGCTGCTACCTTTATTCCCTAGCCTTTGACCTTTGCTTCCTACCTCAGCCTCCTGACTCCTGAGGGTACGTGACTTCATGATCTTCCTTCCATGTTATAAAACTGCTATATTTACTAATGCAAATATTTGTTTATCACAAAGTAAGACATGTTTGTTGTGAACAGCTTCAATTATAGGAGAAAAATGTAGCTTTAATAAGAATAAGAAAAATACAAGGCCTGGCCTCAAAAGGTGACCCTACTAACAGCAGTGTACTAGCAATGCTTTAAACATTGCTTTACTCCCCTCTCAATCTCTCTCTCTTTTATCATTTTATTAATTGTATGTTTGAAGTATTTGGCTTATAGTTGAAGGTAGGCCATATCCTCTGATTTGGTGGAAGATTTTTTTCCTCAAAAATCTTTTTGTTTTTTAAATTACTCTTCTTGAAAGCTTACCTTTCTGAGATTTATCCAGGGTTTCAATAAACTTTTTAAATACTTTCACATATGGTATCTCTTATATATAAATTATGAAGCATGCACATTATAATTAGCATGTTGGCAAAGAAGAGCACGGACATATATAAGAATTCTCTAGGGATTGTTAATCTCAAAGATGAGAGGAGGAAGACCACCGGCCCAAATCATCAAGGACAAATTAATCAAAATGAGCAATTAATTAAAGCAAGCTTTTCTAATCTTGAACACAGCTGCCTCCCCCTACCCCCACCAGGTAAGATTTGAAAGGTCAGCATTGGATGTGAGAAGACAAAGCTTTTGTAGCTCAGGGATAGGGGGATTTGGCGGGCAAAAGAGATGGAGTCACAAGTCAGACATAATGACCTCCTGAAATGAAGACATGGTTGCAAGATGGGCATAGCAAGGTAGTCATCAGTGGTCATGTAACCTTTTGAAACAAAGGTAAGGTTGTAAGATGATTATAAACAACTTTTTGAGACAAAGACATGATTGCCATTCCTGGAACAGGCAGTACAGCACTATTTGTAGTTAAGGTCCCAGGTGGAGCATAGCCCATCCTTGAGAAACAGAAGTTGAGTCATGAACAGGAAGGAACCTAGTTTGTCTCCTACTATGTGATAGCTTTTTAGCCTAAGATGGAGTCAGGCTGGTTCTTTAGATTTGGGACCTAACTCGGTGGTAAGGCACATGCATCATCGGACGCATTTTTTACATTCTCATATTATTTTAATTTCTTCTTTAGTTGTTTTATAATTTTAAATTTATCTTACATGTATGGGTGTTTTGCCTGCATGCATGTTTGTGTACTATGTAGTGCCCACAGAGACCAGAAGAGGACGTCAGATTCCCTGAAACTAGAGTTAGTCAGTTGTTAGCCACCTTGTGGTTGGGAAATGGATCCCAGCTCATCTCAAAGGCCACCCAGTGTTCTGAACTACCCAACTGGTGTCCTTCTAGTCCGGTTATGTTCCCATTTTCTACAAGAGCTCCCTTTGCCCCAGCTCTTTGCCCTGGTCCCAACCTTCCAGTCATGTTTGTGTCTGTGTTGGCTTAGATCTGTTTTTTTTCCCTGGCTTCTGCACAGGTATCTTATGGCTCCTTACAAGGTCTCTTCTTCTATCAGCTTTTCTGACCATGAGAATGTGATTGAATAGTCATGCTTTATTACTTTTCCAACCTCTACTCAAAAGTGGTTTTTTTTTAATGTGTGTGTTTGTTCAATGTGTGTGTACAGGTGTGTGTATGGTCATAGCTATTGCACGTCATAGCATGTGCCCAGAGTTAAAATACAAAAAAACAAAAACAAAAAGCCCCCCTGTGGGTTATGGGTTCTTAACCTCTTTGAAGCAGTCTGGAGTTCATCACTGTGGATACCATTGTTTTCCTTACATGTATGAGTGTTTTACCTGCATGCATGTCTGTGCACTATGTACATGTAGTGGCCACAGAGACCATTAGATCTCCTGAAACTAGAGTTAAAGACAGTTATTAGCTGTGGGTGCTGGGAAATAAGCCCCAGGGCATCTGAAAGATGCTGGCTAACTGGTCAATGACTTCAGGGGATCTCCCTGTGGAGAGGTGAGGTGTTCACCTTTCACCTGGGCACTAGCAGTTGAAACTCAGATCCTCATGCCTGCGTGACAAGTGCTCTTACCCACTGGCCATTTCTCCAGCCCCCACATTAGCATTTTTGTGGACATTAACGCTTGTCTTTTGTCACTTACCTCAGAGCTCCCTGTGTTGTTTGGGGCCATGTTCTGTCATGCACGTCACCAGCATGCAGATGAGGCAGCTGACAGCAAGGACAACCCTCTGAGTCCTAGAAATTGTCATCCTTCCTTTGCTCGAATATTTTCCCTGCTGGAAGCACAGATTTGCAGTGCCTTTAGATTTATTTATTTATTTATTTATTTATTTGAGATAAGGCTGTGTATCTTTGACTGTCTTTGAACTCACTTATGTAAACCAGACTGGCCTCAAACTTGGAGATCAGCCTGCCTCTGCCTCCCAAGCTAGGCCCAAATTTTAGTTACAACATTATTGATTTAAAATTCATATATATAACTTTAACATTCATATTTGACAGATTTTTGTATTGTCACACGTCTTCACAAATGTAACTCTAACCAACTTAAATACATTTCCTTCACTTCCACAAGAAGCCCCAAGTCTATTAGTAAGTGCTCATCGCTTGCTCAGCCACTAGACAACCCCCAATCGACCCTTTGGATGAATTTTATTATTCTGGCTATTGGTCTTTTGTGACTAGGTGTTTGTTTGGTTTTAATGCAGTATGTGTAATGGTTTAAAATTTACCAATGCTACAGCAACTATCAATTCCAGGAGCCCCCCTCTTCCAACGCTTTTTTTGAGATAGGGTCTCAAGAATATGTAGCCCAGGGTATCCTTTGTGTGCCTCTGTCTCCTGGGTGCTGGGGTCAAGTGTCACCACAATGACTTCCTTATCTTTTATACCATTGTGAGAATATCCCACATTTTATTTATCTGGATTTCCGTTGGTGTGCATTTGGGTTGCCTCTATTTTTTTTTTTTTGCATATTTTCAGTGATACTGCTTTGAAGGCTCCTATACAAGCTTCTGCATAGACATGTGTTGTGTTTTCATTTCTTTCAGTTACATACCAAGGAGCAGAACTGCTAGAATTGTGACAGACTTTTCCTGGGGAGATATAACATACACACGTCTGCTCACCCTAGCCAGGGAATCGAGGATGGGCTGGGGTAAGGATTGGACCAGTGTCCAATTCGATGAAGCAATGGTTTTCATTAGGACAGGAGTATGGGGGAGTTGCTACTTACAAGGAGCAAGGAAAGTTCTCAAAGCAGCGGCATCCCTGACAAGCCCTCCTCAGAGACTCAGAGACAAGCCCTCCTCAGAGACTCAGAGACAAGCTCCTCCTCAGAGACTCAGAGACAAGCTCCTCCTCAGAGACTCAGAGACAAGCTCCTCCTCAGAGACTCAGAGACAAGCTCCTCCTCAGAGGAGCAGTCCTGCACAGCTCTTGCTGAGGAAGGGCCCTCAGGGAGTCTCAGTTCTTCCAGATTGTTTTTGGAGGGGCCGTGACCTGTTGTTTACCTCCAGAGGCTCTTGAGCCTTCCTCTCCCTCCTGAGGCAATGTTTCAATTCAGAGGAAACTGCCATAGGACAGCTTGCAGCCATAAGTTTAATATTGTGAGGAACCAGACTGTTTTCCAACATGATGGCAATGTTTTTATAGTTCACTAGCAGTTTATGTGATTTCAGAGGTTTCCATTTATGTGTGTGCACACATGCGTTCATGTCTGTTCATGTATGTGTGTGCACATGCACATGTGTGTGCATCCATGTGTGCACGTGCATGTGTGTGCATCCATGTGTGTATGTGCATGTGTGTGCGTCCATGTATGTATGTGCATTGTGTGCATCCATGTGTGTATGTGCATGTGTGTGTGTCCATGTGTGTATGTGCATGTGTGTGTGTCCATGTGTGCGTCCATGTATGTATGTGCATTGTGTGCATCCATGTGTGTATGTGCATGTGTGTGCATCCATGTGTGCATGTGCATGTGTGTGCATCCATGTGTGCACATGCATGTGTGTGCATCCATGTGTGCATGTGTGTGAGTATACCTGCCTATACCTCCTAGAGGACATGGGCATTGACATGTCTCTCCTGGATCCCCCCTCAGCTTCCTTTCTTACTTCAGTCATTTCTGCCGTGAGGTTAAAAGCTCGAGTTCAAAAATGTACCTAGTCATATATACAAAGGAGACAAAGCAGCCAAAAGTGTAGAAAAACCTCAACCCTGGAGCCTTCGAGGCTCTCCCTTTTGAATTAGTCCCCACAGGCCCAGCAGCTCATAAGATAAACTGTTTCCTGGTCAAAGTAGCTGTGGGGTCCTGTGCCTGGGACTGAAGAGCCTGCTATAGTGTGCAGGGCAGAAGGCAACTGCAGGGGCTGGTTTGCTTCCACCAAGGGATCTAGGAATGGCATTCAGCCTGTCAAGCTTGGGTGCCCTTAGAGGTTTTAAAAAATGTAATCTGGATACAAGTCCCTCATCAGATTTATAAGATCTCCTTGCATTCTGTGTCTTGTCTTTCGACTTTCTTCCCGGTACCCAGAGGTTTAATTCGGATGACCCCGTCTATCTCTTCTGTTGCTTGTGCTTTGATTTCAGACGTGAAGTGGTGACTCTGATCTCAGGGCGTATTTTAATTAATTAATTAACTAAGTAATTAACTATTCTATGTTGAGTTTGTTTCCGTATGTGATGTAAGTTAGGGTCCAACTCACTCCTTTGCAAGTTGTTGTCCAGTTGTCTCAGCAACACTTGGAAAGACTGTGCACTAGTCATATTAGTGACCTGCTTGGAACTTAGAAATCTTACACAATGCTAGATTCTTCAGATCTAGAGGGGCCTTAGAGATTTTCAATGGTTGAGGACTGCTGAAGAATTATACTCAAGATATTTTAATTAGGAAGATAGTTATTCAGCTGTTGTTAGAAGAGACGGAGCTTCCTAAGTCCAGAGGTTCTCAAACTCAGCTGCATGTTGGAATCACCAGAGTGCTGGCCCTATGTTACGCTCCACACCACAAGTAAAATTGTCAATGACAGAGTTTAGGCACCAGTGTGTATGTATGCAGATGCACATATATATGTATCTTTTTGACACGAGGCCTTGTTATGTACACAAAATTGACTTTGAACTCACAATCCCCGCTGGGCCGTGGTGGCCCATGCCTTTAATCCCAGAACGTGGGAGGCAGAGGCAGGTGGATTTTCGAGCTCGAGGCCAGCCTGGTCTACAGAGTGAGTTCCAGGACAGCCAGGGCTACACAGAGAACCGCTGTCTTGAAAAACAAAGCTAAACAAACAAATGAAAAAGGAACTCATAATCTCCTGCTTCAGAGACCCCAGTACAGGAATTGTAATATGTTCAACTTTTTTTAATTTGCTTTAGATGAATCTGTATGTTAAATAATCTTCTCATACAAATGAATTTAAAAATTATTTATTGTATATCTATTTTTTTTTTTTTTGGTGTTTGGTTTTTGGTTTTTCGAGACAGGGTTTCTCTGTATAGCCCTGACTGTCCTGGAACTCACTCTGTAGACCAGGCTGGCCTCTGCCTCCCAAGTGCTGGGATTAAAGGCATGGGCCACCACCGCCCAGCTTTTTTTTTTTTTAGACTTATTTATTTTATGTACAGTATCAGTACACTGTAGCTGTACAGATGGTTGTGAGCCATCATGTGGTTGCTGGGATTTGAACTCAGGAATTTCGGAAGAGCATCAATGCTCTTACCCGCTGAGCCGTCTTTTCAGCCCACATGTCTATGTTTTGCCTACATGTCTGTATGTGCACCAAATACTTGCCTGGTATGAATGAAGTCAGAAGAGGGTGCTGGATCCTCTGGAACTGAGGTTATGGATGCTTATAAACTACCATGTAGGTGCTGGGGTTCAAACCCAAGTCTTCTGCAGGAGCAACTGTGAGATTCCCAGAGGGACCCCACACTCAAATCCTGGGAGGGATGACCCCACACACCACCAAGACACGAACTTGATGCAATCTGCAAGAGGCTTTTTATTTCAGCTAGCTGGGGCGAAACTCATATCCCTCGCAGGGTTAGAGGAGTCTGGCCCCGAGCAAGGTCTTAGGCAGCTTTTTATTCTTGTACAGCTGCTGGGGCTAAAGGGAAGACTGGGGTAAGGGGGAAGGTATGGGGTGGTTTCTGATTGGTGCTGGCTCGTGCTAGGGTCCAGAGGCGGGCTAGCCACCTGGCAATTGTTTTGGGCCAGGTTGTTTCTGGGTTCTCGGGCCAGGTCGTCTTGGTTCCCTTGTTTCTGGGTTCTTGGGAACTGGTCTTCCATTGTTTTTAGGTTCTGGGTGCCAGTCTCCCACTGAGTTCAACTAATGGCTAAGTTCCCACAGTACAGTTTGAAAATTTTAACCTCTCACAACAAATGTTCTTGAATCCTTTGTGGTCTCTCTAGACTGTTATTTGAGGTTATAAAGGAAGAAAACATCTTTACCCATTGGGAAGTGTTGCTTGCATGACAGTGTGTCGGGCAGACACCAGAAACTCGGAATTCACAGGAATGGAAGTGCACCAGATCCTCTCTTATGGCTGCCAGCAAAGCCTGTGTCATAGCTGGATGATAAGCCTTGCTCTACATGTTACTCCAGAGAGGCAAGGCAGACACACAGGTTTCTACCTCAGCAACTTAATAGGTTTGTATATAAAGCAATGGGTTTTATTGTAGCACCTGTCTTAGTTAGGGTTTTCATTGCTGTGCACAGACACCATGACCAAGAACTCTTTTTATAAAGACAACATTTAATTGAGGCTGGCTTACAGATTCAGAGGTTCAGTCCATTACCATCAAGGTGAAATCGTGGCAACATCCAGGCAGGCATGGTTCAGGAGGAGTTGAGAGTTCTACATCTTCATCTGAAGGCTGCTAGCAGAATACTGACTTCCAGGCAGCTAGGATGAGGTGGTTTTTTGTTGTTGTTGTTTTGTTTTTTTTTGTTTTTTGTTTTTTGAGACAGGGTTTCTCTGTATAACTTTGGCTGTCCTGGAACTCACTCTGTAGATCAAGCTGGCCTCGAACTCAGAAATCTGCCTGCCTCTGCCTCCCAAGTGCTGGGATTAAAGGCATGTACAACCAATGCCCAGCTAGGATGAGGGTCTTATAGCTCACACCCACAGTGACACACCTACTCCAACAGGGCTTACACCTACTCCAACAGGGCTACACCTTCTAATTGTGTCACTGCCCGGACAGAGCATATACAAACCATCATAGTACCTTCATACATCTCTCTCTCTCTCTCTCTCTCTCTCTCTCTCTCTCTCTCTCTCTCTCTCTCTCTCTCTCCCTCTATCTCCCTCTCTTTCTCTGTGGTGTTGTGGGTATAGAGATCAGAGGACACCTCTGGGAATCATTTCTTTTATTCTATCATGTGAATCTTAGGAACAGAATTCAGGTTGTCAGGCTTGGTGCAAGTACTGTTCCGCAATGAGTCATCTTACCAGCCATGGCCATTATACTCTTATTTATTCCCCTTCCCCGTTGCTCCCCCATGTCTCCTCCTCACCACAGTGGTTCTCTTTCTTCCCCTGGTTAGTCCCTCTTCTACTTCCCCCCTACCTGGACTCCTTGACTCTCTATTTCTCACCTCTCCAGATGGCTCTTTCATGATCCTGCCTCTAGTTTTGTGATCTGCAAACACACATACATAGTTGTCCTTATAATCTTGAATTTAGGTCTACATATACGTAGTGGTTTGAATAAGAATGGCCCCCATAGGCTCATATATTTGAGTGTTTAGCTCCCAGGGAGTGGTACTATTTGAAAGGATTGGAAGGATTAAGAGGTGTGGTCTTATGGGAGGAAGTGTGTCACTAGGGGAGCTTTGAGGATTCAGAAGTCCAAGCCAGTCCCAGTGTCACTGTTTCTGCCTATCAATCAACTTAAAGCTCTCAGCTACTGCTCCAGCTTCTGCCCTCCTACTGCCATGCTCCCCACCATGGTGATAATGGGCTAGACCTCTGAAACTGTAAGCCAGCCCCAACTAAACGCTTTCTCTTGTTATAGTTGTCAAGTAGAAGTTTCTGGTTGTGTCATATGATGCAGATTTTTGTGATGTTTTTCTGTGGCAAGACCTGTGGGAGACATGTGGTGTTTGGAGGGAGTATGAATGGGACTCAGCAGACAGTGACTGGGGCTTGCATAGCTAGCCAAGCAACTCTTCATCAGTCTTGATCTTTATTGATCTTCACTTCATTGAGAGAGGTGTGGCAGAAAACTCCTGATTCCAGCTGGTTCTGGTAGCTTTCGCTGACTCCTGCTGATTAGGTGATTAGGTAGAGGCCTGGAGGTTTCTGCTGGATCATACTGCCATTGCTGATTCACGTTTGGTGACACTTTTGAACTGGACTGTTGATATCCTAACAAATGGAGATTGGAATCACTCCAAAGAACTACTTTGTTCTTTGTCCTATTTACCATCTTTTTCTCACCTGTGTTTGCATGGTGGGCTAGAAGACAGGTGAAACATCTGAGAA
Organism: Mastomys coucha; assembly: GCF_008632895.1. NCBI lineage: Eukaryota > Metazoa > Chordata > Mammalia > Rodentia > Muridae > Mastomys > Mastomys coucha. Next base: position 5,049,944 of record NW_022196912.1, on the reverse strand, counting down.
CCCTTATTAAAGTAGGCTTTGAAAAATCTAAGGCTATATTGTTGCCTTGGTCATGGTGTCTCTTGATAGAAATAGAACACTGACTAGGAAAATAAAAGAATAAAATGTGTCTTTTTGAGTCTAGCTCATGTCCGTTATCATTCAACTTTCCACTTGTGTCCATTTTCCTTCAATGTTACAATTTCCCTTATAGCTGCATAAAATTTCATTATGTATGTGTACTATGTTTCCTTTATCCATTCATCTCATGATGGATATCTTGACTGGTTGCTTTTCTGGGTACAGTGCAGCTGTGAACATGGAAGCCCAGGTATCTCTGGGTTTGTTGATTGAGTCCCTTGAATTTGTGCCCAAGAGTGGCATGTCACAGGGGTGAAACCTCATTTTTTAATTCTGGAAGATATTTAGCAAGTAAAAACAATCCTTTAGTATCTTCACAATAAACATAACTACAAGTAAAACTAGCTAGAGTCTTCCAAGCTGCTGGGAATATACACAAGGCAATGATTTCTAGACTAATTATGTCACAGGCCATCAGAGTCCCTATGAGGGTAAATGTATACAGATTTTATAAGTACGTGCATGTGGTAGTTTGAATAAGAATGACTCTATAGGCTCATAGATTTGAATGCTTGGTCATTAGGGAATGGTACTACTTGACAAGGATTAGGAAGTGAGGCCTTGCTGGTGTGGTCTTAGAGGAAGCATGTCAATGGAGGTCAGCTTTGAGGTGTCAGTGTCTCTTTCTCTTTGCTGCCTGTGGATCTGGATGTAAAACTCTCAGCTGCTTCTCCAGCAGCATGTCTGCCTCCATGCCTCCCTGCTTCCTACTATAACAATGGACTGGACCTCTGAACTGTAAGAGTTGTCATGGTCATGTTGTGTCTTCATAGCAAAGGAATACTAAGACAGTGCATAAGATATTTTTTCAAAAAGATATGTAGTATTGTCCTAAACCCATAAGTCCCTTCTTTCTGAAGAGGAGAGGGTGGGAATTCAGAACAAAATAGGAGGGTGTACACTCTACTGAAGGCCATGGGCCCAGTCATTTGTCTCCTGTGTCCAGCAAATGCATAACTTTCTTCAAAAGATCATAGTTTAAAAGTACTCCCTGGAGGGGGCTGGAGAGATGGCTCAGCAGGTAAGAGCACTGACTGCTCTTCTGAAGGTCCTGAGTTCAAATCTCAGCAACCACATGGTGGCTCACAACCACCTGTAATGAGACATGACACCCTCTTCTGATGTGTCTGAAGTCAGCTACGGTGTACTTGCGTATAATAATAAATAAATCTTTGGGCTAGAGTGAACAGGGACTGAGTGAGCAGAGCTGACTGGAGTGAAAGGGGCCAACCAGAGCAAATTCTCAGCAATCACATGATGGCTTACAACCATCGGTACAGCTACAGTGTACTCATATACATAAAATAAATAAATCTTAAAAAAAAAAGTACTCCTTGGAGTTTATAATATACAACATTAAAAAAAGTTGCTGCAGCCCATGTGATCATGGTCTCTTGTTTAATGTCTTGTGTAGTCACCATGTGCTGGCTAAGGGCTACATTAAATCTCAACTTCTGGAAAGCTCATTGTCTTTTATCAACTTGATTGATGACCAGCAGAAATCCATAGCCCTCTGTGCCCCTTCTGAAAGACTTTCCTTCTGTACCATGCCCTCTTTACAGGGAATGAAACGTGCATTTCTTGAATTATAATTGGCCAGAAGTGTCATGGGTTATTCAAAAGGCTTGTTCCTGAAGACTGCAGGCTCTCACAGTGCAGCCGAGAGCCACATACACTGCTTTCTACAGACTGGGAATGTGTGCAACCTGAGACCTGGCAGGCGAGGCGCTCTAACATACATAGATTTTCTGGTTTCCTAACCTCATGACTTAAGGGCATTATGCTCTGCCAGGGGTTGGTCCAAAGCATAAAGAGGTTAAGTATTTAAATTTGTTGGGAAAAGTATCCCAACTGAAATGTTAAAGGAAGCTTTTTTTTTTTTTTTTTTAACAGTTTATTAGTCCCTGCATTAGAAATTTGCCCCACTGAGGCAGATAGTCACCTGTATTCCTTCTGTTGCCGTCCAGCCTCCAGCATGCGCTTGCCAGCATAGGTCACCTTTGCAGTCTCCTGTCATTGTGTCCCTGCATTACTTCTTGAGGTCTTACGTGTGTGCTTGGGCTCATTCTTCTTTCCATAATCTAAGGAATCACAAATCATCAGCATCAAAAATGGGTTCTAATCCAAACACGAAGATGATATCTGCTGTAGTTTTGTACACTCTGGCTACTGGTGCCAGTTTCTGCCTTTTGTCTTCCTAGGTGAAGGACATCCATGACCATAGGGTGGAGGACATCCATGACCATTTGTTTTCTCCAAACTAGATAGTTAGTCATGAACTTCCTGGGCTAGAGACTTACTGTCACTCGTGATGACAATGATCTTCCAGCAGCCAAGGATGAAAAGAGCCAAATCAGAACATTCAGGACAGAAAAATATAGTGAGTCGCCTATGGTGAGGAAATTGCTCTGTCTCCTTAAAATCATAGGAGAGGAATCCAGAGTCTTCAGTCACCGAGGGCTGCTTAACAAAGCTCACACCACTAAAACAGACAACAATGAAACAAACAGTACTTGCAGAAAGGGGGTTCAGGATTGGAAAGATGACTCAGAAGTTAAGAGCATTGTCTGCTCTTCCAGAGGTCCTGAGTTCAATTCCCAGCAACCACATGGTGGCTCACAACCATTTATAATGAGATCTCTTCTGCCTATAATGAATGTAGGCATACATTCAGACAGAACATTGTATACATAATAAATAAATAAATAAACACAAATAAATAAATGAATAAATAAATAAGTCTTTAGAAAAAAAGAAATGAGGTTCAATAAGGCTTGGTATCACAGAGCAGTGTATAAAGCAACAGTGTGTTGCTTTGTGATGCCTGTGAGGAGGCAGAGAGTTTGTGCGAGTTTCTCCCAGAGCTGCATGAGTGGTGTTGTAATGGGAAGCCAGCTCATGAGAGCAGCAAAGTGTGGAGAGAAATGTGGCTCTCTGCGTTTTCCCAGCTGTGGTCTGCCAGCCAGGAGATACAGGCCCCACTGTTGCAGTCCTCTCCCCTCAGAAGCAGATGAAGGAAGTGGGAACTCAGGATGCACTGATACAGGCGCAGAAATGCAAGATGGTATTGCAGGAGGCCTATACACATCAGAGGATTGATTTCCCAGGACTGAGAGAATGCTGACAGCAGTGTGAGGCTGTAGTACCTTCAACCCTGTTACACGGTGCTGGTGGAAGGAGGAATAACTATGGGATGTCTAGAGGGCAGAAAACTAGTTTTGTCAATTTTTTTTTTTTTTTTTTTTTTTTGGTTTTTCGAGACAGGGTTTCTCTGTGTAGTCCTGGCTGTCCTGGAACTCACTCTGTAGATCAGGCTGGCCTCAAACTCAGAAATCTACCTGCCTCTGCCTCCCAAGTGCTGGGATTAAAGGCATGTGCCACCACTGCCCAGCAAATTTTAAGACTTGGAATTCCACTTGGGATCTCTTGAACCACTGAATAAAGATATGTGTATAAGAACGTTGACCAGCAATGGTGGCACACACCTGTAATCCGAGCACTCAGGAATCAGAGGCAGTCAGATCTCTGAGTTCAAGGCCAGCCTGGTGTACAGAGTGAGTTCCAGGAAAGCAGGGGATACACTGAGAAACCCTATCTTTAAAAAACAAGTTAGAACAAATCAAACCAAGAATGTTAATCTTAGTATTAAAAACAAACAAAACAAAACAAATACCCATGGTCTTAATGTAGCACAGGCTGGCCTTGAACTTGACATGTAACCCAGGTTGGCCTTGAACTTGACATGTAGCTGGGGATGACCTTGAACTCCTGAGCATCTCCCCTTCATCTTCCAAGTGCTAGGATTACATATGTGCGTCACCTACCATGCCTGGTTTTATCCCAGTATTTTTGGAACAGGGATCTCTCTAAATGGAGAATGAAATAATTTATATGTAAGTGTATCCACACAGGAGGCTACCTTAGAAACCACGTAAATGAAATCTGGAAAGATACACAGAAAAAGGTCAGCAGAGTTTCTCCTCTAGGTGACAAAATCTCAGGTTTTGTTTGTTTGTTTTAGGAAACAGATTTATTCAGAATCTTGCAAGGGGCTTGGCAGTAACAATAGGCCTTCCAGGACTATCTCATTGATTTTTTTTAGTAATAATAAAAAGTGGACAGAACTCGTTATTCCTCAGTAATTATAAGACTGAGCTAGCTGTTTTCCTTCTTCTATGAGAGGGCTACAAATATGCAGCACGTAAATTCCAGGAGTTAGGAAAAGTAGTTGTACATTTCCCACGCAGAGGGAAAGCCTGATGAGCTGCTCAGTGTTCTGTTACTATAATGAAATGCCAGAGTTAACAACTTGGAGACAGAAAAGGTTTATTTGGACCCATGACGTCAGGAATTTTTGTCCCTGGTTAGTTGGTTTGAGCCTCTGGGAAGGCTGACATCACCATGGGAACCAGGCAGTGGATCAAGACTGCTTACCTCATGGCAGAGAGCAAAGAGTGAGAGAAAGGAGCTAGGATCTCAATAGTCCTTCAAGGCTTGTGACTTCCAACTTCCTTCTCTTAGGCGCCTCCTCTTAAGCCCCCCCGCCCCTCAGAGGTGCTGGATGCTAGCCACTAAGTCATCACACGGTTCCCTGGGGGACACGTCTAACCACAGAACTACCAACTACTAACTACAACCCAACCCTGTAGCCAAGAAGCCATAAGAGGATCCTGCGATAGGGAGGCAGGCAAGATGGTGCTCACTCGTAATTTCAGCAACAGGAGATAAGGGCAGGAGGATGGTGAGTTCAAGGCCAGCTTGCACCACATAGAAAGATTTGTTTTAAAAGACCAATAAGGGATGGTGAGATGGCTCAGTAGGTAAGAGTACCAACTACTCTTCCAAAGGTCCTGAGTTCAAATCCCAGAAACCACATGGTGGCTCACAACCATCTGTAATGAGATCTAACACCCTCTTCTGGTGTGTCTGAAGACAGCTACAGTGTACTTAGATATTATAATAATAAATAAATCTCTGGGCTGGAGCAAGCAGGGATGGAGTGAGCGGGGTTGACCGGGGTGAGCAGAGAGGTCCTAAAAGTCAACTCAACAACCAGATAAAGGCTCACAACCATCTGTACAGCTACAGTGTGTACTCATATACATAAAATAAATAAATAAATAAATATTAAAAAAATCAATAAAATGGTCTGATAAGATAGTTTAGTGTGTCAAGGTGCTTGCTGCCAAAGCTTACCTCCCGAGTTCAATCCCCAGTACCCTTGTAGTACAAGAAGAGAACCAACTGCTACAAGTTGTCCTCTGACCTCTGACCTCCACACAAATACACGTGGCACATGCCCCCTTTCCCAAATGCTTAATGTAATGCATATATGTAATGTATGTGTATTACAATATACACTATGTATATACATAAGTGTAATAAAATGAAAATACATAAATATAATACATAAATACATAGTTGTATTTTATATACATAATACATAAATGTAATAAAAAGAAAAAATAACAAAGCAGAATTCCCAAACAAAAATGTGTGTATATGTGTATATGTGTGTGTGTGTGTGTGTGAGAGAGAGAGAGAGAGAGAGAGAGAGAGAGAGAGAGAG
>NW_022196912.1:5031233-5043985 GCF_008632895.1 Mastomys coucha | reverse complement strand
GAAGAAGAAGAAGAAGAAGAAGAAGAAGAAGAAGAAGAAGAAGAAGAAGAAGGAGAAGAAGAAGAAAACTCTCCTGAGTGTATGAGCTTCATTAACTGTTGAAGTCAGAAACACATTACATCTCAGAGATAGGAAAGTTCTTCAGGACCAGCAGTGGGCACTTGTGATGGAGACAGAGCAGAATCTTTCTGGTGTTCAACTTAGGAACTTACATTCGCCCTAAATCTTTTGGTTGCTGTGCATTCATACAGCATGCACCTGCGTCATTAATTGACAGTGGACTTTGAATAAAAGCAGCCATCTAAAAAGAGAGGACCATGATCCAGAGTAGAAGGTGATGGATCTGGAACAGCTGAGAACCTGGCCCTTACCTCTCAGGTTGATAGCGTGCACTTGTCCTTCAGGTGTCTCTCTAAAAAGACCTCTAATTCTGGTCACAAAGATTGTCCATCCTCCTGACACAAGCTGTACACATCGGTGCCTCCTTAAATCAATACCTAATCCCCACCAGTTCTCTCCCTGGCACTCCATTAACATTCAGTTCTGTGACTGAGTGCTAGATGCATCATGGTGATGAGCAGTGCACCAGCCCCTGTCCTCAGGATTTTACAAATGTTCAGTCTTGTCTAAGGAGAAATTTATGAAGCTTTGCCTCAATTCTATTTCAGTCCTCAAGTATCTGGTTTTTAAAATCCCCCACCTCTGTGTGTGTGTGCGCGTGTGTGGGTTTGAGTGTGGGTGTCAGAAGATAATATTGGGTCAGAAGAAGCCTTTGCATATTGCCTTGTTTGCTACAGGATCTTGTTCACCAATCTGTGAGCTTCCAGGAATTCCCTTGTCTCCACCTTCAGTCTCGTCATAGAAACTCTGAGTTACAGATGCACACAGTTGGCTTCTATGTAGCCTCAGGACCTCCTGCTCGTGCCTCAGACACCTTATCCACTGAGCCATCCTTTACAGTCCTGGTGTCTACCTTTGCAATCACTGAGACTACTCCAAGTCTTAGCACAGGATGGCTTCCTCACAGTGCTGAGAGGAGAGCTGAGTACTGCTCTTCGTATTGTCTCCAAGGAACTCACCTCCACTTGTGACCATCTCGGGCTCTGCTCAGAATGAATCTGTCTGCCAAAGTCAATGCTCACTCCCTGAACACTCTGTCATCACCACCGATCCTCTTCTGTCACGGACATGCCGAGATTACAGTACAGTGACGCCTTCCTTTAACCCTTTTCCTTTTGAGACAGAGTCTCGTGTAGGCCAGTGTTGGTTTTGGAGTATGTATAGAGCCAAAGCTGGACTTAAACTTGTGTGCGTATGATGAGTATGTGTGTATCTTGCCGTGGCAAGTGTGGACATGCACATACCACAGTGGGTGTGTAATTAGAGCACAACCTTGGTTATCAGTGCTTGCCTGCTGCCTTGTGTGTGACAGGCTCGCTGTTCAGAGGGTATTTGAGTAACCTCTGGTCTCTGCCTCCTTCGTGACCATAGAAACCTTGGGATTGCAGTTGTGGGTTTGGGGTGTTTAAACTCAGATCCCACACTTGCTTAGCGAGTACTTTACCCAGTGAGCCATCTCCCTAACCTCAACCCCTTTTTTGGGTCAGGATCTCCTGTATTTCAAGTTGCCTTCAGACTTAGTGTATAGTGGAAGATGACCTTGAACTCCTGATTCCCCTGCCCCCACTTCCTGAGTGCTGGGATTATACATGTGCACTACCATTTAACATGGTTTTAGAGATTGGATCCAAGATGACCTACACGCTAAGCAAGAACTCTACCAGCTGATAGAAATCCCAAGCCCAATAATTATATTCCTAAAAACTTTAGAGAAACGAAATTGCCTTTCTTATTGCCTAGACAGAAATTTTTTTTTTTTTGTTGTTGTTGTTTGTTTTTGAGACAGGGTTTCTTTATGTAGCCCTGACTGTCCTGGAACTTACATTGTAGACCAGGCTGGCCTTGAACTCACAGAGATCTGCCAAACTCTGCCTCCCAAGTGCTGGTATGAAAGGCATGCGTCACCACTGTGCAATACCAAGACAGGATTTTAATAGAGTTGTCACCTTCATAACCACTTTAGTTAAAGTTTATCATCTCTGAGAAGAGGTATGTATAATAAAAGTGAAATTTTTAAAGGAAATAAATGCCAAGGTTTATCCATTCTTAAAGCCATCCCTGAAGCACATCCCTGGCTAAGAACTTCGAAGGTGCTGATTGCAAGCCTCAGATAGCAGATAGCATCAGAGAGAAGGTTGCCCCAGGTGCATCCAGGAAATAAAACTGCATTCCTGGCCTTCAGGAGCCTCTTCCCTGGGGATCAGTCGACATTCCTGACTTTGAAGTCATCTGCCATGTAGGCAGATTTAGATGTGAGATTCCCGCACACTGTGCAGAATGACTGGAGAAAACCCCAGTGCACACAGTGGGGTCACAAGGAGGAAGCACTGAATTTTAAAACTGTAGAAAGGACACTGCAGAAAATTGGTGTGGAGCCTGGCAGTGGTGGCGCACGCCTTTAATCCCAGCACTTGGGAGGCAGAGGCAGACAGATCTCTTAGTCCAAGGCCAGCCTGGTCTACAGAGTGAGTTCCAAGACAGCCAGGGCTACACAGACAAACCTTGTCTCGGGGAGAAAAAAAAGAAAAGAAAAGAAAAGAAAATTGGTGTGGGAAGATGTTCAGAAAACATCTTACCTATAAGAAAAGTCAGGCAGGAGAAAATTTACATATTTATAATTTTTCTTCTTAGTTTTGGGTATTTTTAGTCTTGAAGGAGCTATGCATGAGTTACTTGGGAGGGGAGGGATGTTGTATCTGAAGTATCCGTGGCCTGCTTTATCAGATAAGCTCACTATAAAAGAAACGGGTCTCTTAGAACAAAGGAATGCAAGAAAGTGTAGGCCAGTTCAATATGAAGAGGGAAGAGATGCTCTAGAAGTCCCCTGTACCATGCTAGAGCTGTACTTCTTGTTCAACAGGAAGGGCAGCAGCTAGGGAAACTAATGGAGCAAATGAAGGCTTCATGCAGGACACTAAACGAAAGCCCTGAACCCCTCACAGCTCCCTCAGATTGAGGGGCATGGACAGAAAGACAGATGGGAGCCACCTTGTGCAGGTTCTGTGTGTGCAGCTCTTGGTCTCAGGCTATCCTCAAACTGACTTTGTGGCTCAGGATAGCTTTTAGCTTCCGACCTTCCTGCTTCTGCCCCCAACACCCTGGGACTGTGGGTGTGCATTTTGCTACCTGTATGTGTATACCAGGCAAGCATTTGACTAGTTGAGCTCCATCTCTGAACTTCTAATTGTCTTTCTTTACTCCCTTGTTCCGGGCAGGACGACTGGATTATCCTTTCCTGAGTATCTAAAAGCCCAGGAGTGATGATACAAAGATTAGGTGGAGACAAGTTTAAGCACACACACACACATGGGGTACATACATGGGGCATACACACAGGGACACACATACCTGGGTCCTGTTTCCACCGCCCTAGGTAAAAACGAAGGTGAGGATTCAGAGTCTAATGTCAACAACAGCACACATTGCTTTGTCGGGTCAGAAAACAACTCCTGGACTCACTGTAAACATACCTAAGAAGTGTTGGTCACTTCAAAAAGATTCACTGAAAGATTTCCAGTAAAGTCTCTGACTGTTTAGCAAACAGCATAGAGATGCTACTACAAAAGCTGCATATAGAGCGCCTGTCGGATAAGTGGACCAGGGTCTGTGTTGAGGTCAGAAGGTCAACATCTGTATAAAAACCAAAAGAAACATTTTCTCACTCTTTTATGGTTGAAATGATTTTGCTTGGTCTAAGAAATAAGGTCTTGATTTTGAGAGACGGCTCAGTGATCAATAGCACTAGATGTTCTTGCTGAGGACTGGCGCTCAGTTCCTGGTTCCCATCTTGGGCAGCTACAGTCACTTGCAGCTCCAGCTCTAAAGGATGTGTGATTGTTTTCTGGACTCTTTGGGCACCCACACTTACACACACACACACACACACACACACCACATACCATACATATACATACACACACATACATACCACATATACACCAAACACATACACTCACATACACCACATACACAGAGCCAAGAGTGGTGACATATACAGTTAATCCCCACACTTGGGAACCAGAGGCAGGCAGATTAGAGTTAGAGTTAGAGGCCATTCTGGTCTACTAAATGAGTTCCAGGACAACCAGAGCTACACAGAGAAACCCTGTCTTGAAAACCAAACCAAACCAAACCAAAACAAAGAAAAGAGAAAGAAAAAAAGGAAATAAAGAAGAAAAGCTATTGTTGAGGTGACACATACACAGTGTAGTTCTGAGCCCTGGACAAAGAAACCCACCATGATTACAATGTAGCTTCCAGCCCAGAGGCCAGTTCTGCTAAATATTTTGCTCATGCTTTTTAGGACTCAGCGGTAAGTCCATAAAAATGTCTGCAACCCAGATGAGGTTTTTGGATTCTTTAAAAAAAAAAAACAACAACAACAAACAAACAAAAACAAAAACAAAACCAAAAAACCAAAAAACCAAAACCCAAGATAGGAAAAAGAAGTGATTTACTAGAGTGTCTCTGGCTTTGTTTTTTATTTTATTTTCTTCTCTAATCCCCAGGCCCATGGCAGCCTGTCTCGTTGAATCTTGATTTGTGTTTGTCTCGCATGAGTGTGAGCATCCATCCTCCCAGCAGAAATGGTAAATAGTTATACACATCTATGTCAGGAGGTGCTCATAAATAACAATCATTTACCAGGCTGCCTGAAGAGTGACCTTTGGGCTTCAGAACTGCCGGCAGCGACATTGTTTCAGGACGGTTTTTGCAGATAAAGGGGTATTTACATTGATTTTTGTTGTTGGTGATTAAAATTATTATTTTAAAGTAAAATTCATAGTTAAAAAGCTAATATCAGTGTTCAGAGAGCGGCTTTAAATGGCAATGTTGTGGAGCCTTTGTTTATTTTTATGATTAAATTATAAAATGCGATGTGTGTGTATGAGTGCACGTCAAGGTGCACGTGGGTGCCCTTGGAAGCCAGAAGAAGCTGTTGGATCACCTAGAGCTGAAGTTGCAGGTGTTTGTGAGCCTCCCAGTGTGAGTGGCCCTCCGTAGGTGTGCGCTCTTTACTTCTGAGCCACTCTTCCACCTCCGCTCTTTTTTTTTTTTTTTTTTTTTTTTGTCCCAGTGTTAGCCGCTTAAGAATCGTACCAAGTATATAAACCAGACGCCTGCCCATCCCAACTGCGTTCCTCCTCTCAGGGGCGGGGCATTGACCATCGACTCTGTGCTACTTGCTACTCTGTCGCCATAGGTTCACTTTGAGCATTAACAGCATACCAACCACATCGACTATCCATCCCGCCGCTTGCGTTTTTTTTGGACTTAATGATATGGCTTGCATATTTTTCCATTCCAGTGCACGCTGAGGCCATTTAACTATTTCAAATTGCCATCTAATAGAACTGTGAGGGCTGTGCTTGGTTGTCAACTTGGCTACATCTGGAATTAACTGAAACTCAGCAGCTGGCTACAACTGTGATGGATTTTTTTTTTCTAATTAAGTCATTTGAAGCGGGAAGACGCACTTCAAATCCATTAAAATCGGTATCTTTTGAGGTGAGAAGACGTGCTTTAGTCTAGAGTCTCTAAAGAGGGAAGATCCACCTTTAATCTGGGCCCCGCCTTCTGCTGGCAGCCTGTCAATGCTTCCTCTAGCTGGCAAATCCAGTCCTTCAGTGACATTAGAGCCTACTTCTTCAGGGTTCTGGTGTATATTGAAGACCAACTGAGACTTCTAGCCCTGTGGACTGAACAACTACTGGGTTCTCGGACCTCCCATTGGTAGACAGACATTGCTGGATTACTTTCACATCAATTATGTACCTTTAGAGAGCCCTGATGAATACAGTGACTACATATGATTGTTTATGAACAACAATTTAGATATTTTCTCTTCTTTTTGGTATAGAACAAAGAAATTCAATGGTACATCTACTTGCTGGTATATATGTGGACACTTTTTAAAAAATAGACTTTTAGCAGGGCATAATCTTAGTACTTGGGAGGCAGAGGCAGGCAGATATCTGTGAGTTTGAGGCCAGCCTGCTTTACAGAGTGAGTTCCAGGATGGCCAGAGCTACACAGAGAAACTGTCTTGGGAAAAAAAAATAGACTTTTAAAAAAGCATATACAAAAAAAAAAAAAAAAAAAAAAAAAAAAAAGAAAAAAAGAAAAGAAAAGGAAAAAAAAAAGAGCCGGGCAGTGGTGGCACATGCCTTTAATCCCAGCACTTGGGAGGTAGAGGCAGGCAGATTTCTGAGTTCGAGGCCAGCCTGGTCTACAGGGTGAGTTCCAGGACAGCCAGGGCTACAGAGAGAAATACTGTCTTGAAAAACCAAAATAAATAAATAAATAAATAAACAAATAAATAAAAAATAAAAAAGCATATACAGGGCTGGCAAGATGGCTCAGCGGGTAAGAGCACTGACTGCTCTTCTGAAGGTCTTGAGTTCAAATCCCAGCAACCACATGGTGGTTCACAACCACCTGTAATGAGATTGAATGCTTTCTTCCAGTGTGTCTGAAGTTAGCTACAGTGTACTTATGTATAATGATAAAAATAAATCTTAAAAAAGAAGCATATACATTTTTAGTTCCTCTGGTCACCTATGATCATTTAGAATGTTAATATTTCCTCTCTCTTTCTCTCTCTCTCTCTGTCTGTCTCTGTCTTTGTCTGTCTCTGTCTCTCTCTGAGACAGGACCTTGCTATGTAGCCCTGGCAGGAATTCTCTATGTAGTTCCAGCTGACCTTGAACCTGTGCTGCTCCTGCCTCAGCCTCCTGTGTGCTGGGTTACAGGTTTGTGCCACAGTGCTCAGCCGTGTGTATTTTGGTTTCTGTCTTCTCAGGTGTCAGACACATTGCGCTTCCTTCCAGTCTTCGCTCTCGGAGACCACAGTGCACTCTGCGTTGGCTTTGAGTCACAGGCTGAGGATACCTTGCAATGAAGTCCTCTCTTCTTTGCCCCTTCTCCTTCTCTTCCCTCCATTGTCCCTTTCTTCCTTCTCTCTACCTCCCTTCCTCCCTCTCTTCTCTTCCATCTGTCCATTTCTTCCTTCGTTCCCCCCCTGTCCCTTCCTCCATCCCTCCCTCTCTTGGGTCTTCCCTTCTTTCCTTTGGTCCCTGACATCTTGCTTGCTATAGCTCCTTCTAATCTGTCTTTACCTGTAAACAAGCTCTTTCTTTTCAAGAGAGTCATCCAATTCTCTGGTCTATGAATGGTTTCTCCCTTCAGTTCTCTTTCATTTATCTGAGTCATGTCTGAGGAGGAATTTGGATGGACGGAAAGGAAAGTAGACAAGGCAGGGAAAACATAAAAGCTACACTGTTTCTTTAAGGCTTTTCAGTCCTGTATGGCTTACAGCCTGAGCAAACAAGGCAACACTTAGTTTTTCAATTAGCTGGAGACAGATAAAAGGACCTATAATCCAAACCACCAAACCAAACCAAAAACCCTGGTAGAAATGGCATTCATCACTGATCTTGTTACAGTCTAAACACTTGGCCTCTTGTCATCTCTCAGTCCTAATTCACAAGGAGTGGGGCCCAGAGAAGACTCCTTGGCCAGAGAGGAGCTGGTTTCTGTAATAACCCATCCTTTATTGGGCTTCCCCAGAGAGCTGTACAGGAAGTAGGCGGAGGAAAACCGTGATTAAAATTTAGGAATCAGTTCCCCGACACTTCCTAGTTCTGTGATTTTTCAGTACTTAATCTCTTAAATGTTGGCTTCCTGGTTTATAAAGTGGGCACGTAATAGTGTCCATCTCACAGGATTTTGTGACACACAGAAAGCACTTGGTTCAACAGCAATGTGCCGTGAGATCCAGTAAATGTTTTCATAACAAACCTTGCCTTCTAAATCCATGCAGTGCTGTGTGGGAAATTCCAGAGGAAGGAAGGAATTGTTCCCCACCATCAGGTTCATGGTCTGAGATGAAGAGAAAGCCAGTATTTTCTCTGTTTTTCTCTCTACTGTTTTTCATGTAGCAAGAATGATTATCTTTTCAATAGCTTCCTGGTCTAGATGGAAGACATGTTTCCTCCTTTCCAGAAATATGAAAAGAGAACTAGACATATAAATACGAATACTTACCACATGTCACGTCTCGACACAGGTCACTTATGACACTCCATTCAACTGAATAGCATTTGTTCTTTGTTCAGTACATAAAGATATTATATTAGGAAATGTGAGCCAGGCATTGGTGGCACAGACCTTTAATCCCAGCACTCTGGAGGCAGGCAGATTTCTGAGTTCAAGGCCTGCCTGGTCTACAGAGTTCCAGGACAGCCAGAGCAACACAGAGAAACCCTCTCTTGAAAACCCAAAAACCAAAACAAAATAAAGACAATGTTAGGAAATGAAACAAGATACAGTTCCTGACTTATAATCTTTAAGTCTAGTAAGTAAGAGTTGCACACAGCCACCTTTACCAGGGTAAAGAGGTTTCTTAGCTCCCAGGGCAAGGCCCTTTCTAGTTACCTCATCCCTGTGTCTGAATGGTCCCTCCCCTCTTTGACATCTGCCTGCCTCCTATGATATATCTGTAGCAAGTTTATCTCTGAGATAACAAAAACATCTCTTAGGTTGAGTCTGAGGAAAGCTGGTCACCCAAGGAAAGCTTGGGTGTCTAAGGCCTGCAGGGTTTCCCTGCCTGAAGAGAAGTCGTTTTGTAGAGAATACGTATTGTTAATACTGACTTCTTGGCCCTTGCCAGCTGCAGCCTGCTCTGTGGTAGAAACTCTTCAGGCCATTAATCATCTTTTTTTTTTTTTTTTTTTTTTTTTTTTTTTTTTTTTTTTTTTTTTTCTTCTCAACCACACTTTATTAGGAGCCCATTAATCATCTTAAAAATAAATACATGTCAGTTTGGAATTTGAGTGAGATCTTTTACTTGTAGATTCCACCATTACCTAAAACTTACAATGTTATATATTTAAAGATAGGGGAGGGTGGGGAGAAAAAACAGGTTTTGAAGCTAGATGATATGGTTCCAAAATTCAACTCCTTCACTCAGTATACATATACTAGTGACCCTACATAGTTAAACTTTGATAGTCAGTTTCCTATTTATTGATTGGTTTATTCATTTCCGTGTGTGTGTGTGTGTGTGTGTGTGTGTGTGTGTGTGTGTGTGCTTGTGTGTACATTGTGTGTGTGTGTCCACATTGCCATGGCACCACTATGCAGATCAGAAGATGACTTCTGGGAAGTCCTGTCTTTCTACATCCAGGGATCGGACTCAGGTCATCAGCTACAAGCATCTTTGTGCTACCAGCATCTTTACTGTCCAAACCGTCTTGTCAGTCCAGAGATATGGTCTTCCCACACTGGCCTTGAACTTGTGGATGATCCTTCTGTGTCTCCTCCTAAGTGATAGAATTGTAGGTGTGCACCGCCACACTTTAATAAGACAACAACAACCATGTGTGCCACAGACTGCTCGTTAGTCTGATAAAAGTTCATCTTTCACCACAACAGCAGAATTTCTAGTTATGAAGTTCTCCAAAACAGAGCAAGCTTTCCCTGGCCATGTAATAAACTCTGCTGAGAGATGTATGTAAGAGCATGGTGTGCTGGCAAGGGCTTGACTGATATCTCTCCTCTCTCTCTCTCTCTCTCTCTCTCTCTCTCTCTCTCTCTCTCTCTCTCTCTCTCTTTCTGTTTCCACATACACATAAAACACACACAGGCATTTGTGTACATGGTTTTCAAATGTATGCTTATTGTATATACATAGGTTCGCACACATATATGTACAATAAACAGGTTTATTACAAAATTTGCAGATAGTACTGCTACTAGGACTTTTTTCTTTCTTCTTAAAAAAAGATTTATTTTTACTTTATGTGTATGAGTGTTTTGTTTGTATGTATGTCTTCACACCATTTGTAAGTCTTGTGATCTCTAGGTACAATAGAGGGCATTAGGTCACCTGGAACTGAAGTTCCAGACAGTTGAGAGCTGCCACATGGTGCTGGAACTGAACCTGGGTCCCCTGAAAGAGCAGTCAGTGCTCTGAACCTCTGAGCCACCTCTCCAACCCTATCCAGGACTTTTAAAAAGTTTCACAGAAGCCATGAATTTTACTGAATGCTTTGTCTCTTGCTGAAGTTATGGAGTTATGAAGTTATGAGCCATGGTTTCGATTCAACATGATTTGGCAAGTGGGATTTCATTCCAATTCACTAATCCCCTCCCTGCTAAATATTATCAAGTTTGAGGCATGATGTATTAGGAAGCTTTTTTCTTATGCTTATTATATTCATCCCTTGTGAATATGTGATTCTTACGTTAACAGCCACCAGCTGAGATCCTCAGCCTCAGGCTTACCTGAGGAAAAGTTCCTCACTCACTAGTGATGGAAACAACACATTTCCAAAGAGTGGCAGGGATCAGCTTAATGGTTTTTGCTATTCACGGTGACTACAAACATGCCATGCTTTTAAGTTTAATATACAGCCAGTAATACAATAAGGGAAAATGGGGTATGTAACATTTGCTAATCTCCATGATGTCAATATTCCCATTATCACTGGATTCAAGCTACCCACACTAAGTCACTGGATGCAGAGTTGGGAGGCAGCGCGCACCATCATCTTCCTAAGACTGCCAGAAGCATCCCTCTGTTGTTAGTTATCTGCAGTCCTTGTGTGAGTTTTCCCATGTTTCCATCTGCTCATTGTCCTCTCCCACCTGCAGAAAGAACTCTGTTATCACACAGATGTGTCATCTGTCGCTGGAGTGTAAGATCATGAGTGCAAGTATATTCTTTATTCTGTTCAGCATTGCATCCTACATCAACAATTGAGTAAAGCACTTTAAAATAATATTTCTTAACTGAATGAGTGTGCTGCAAATATTTTTCAAGAGCTTTTTTTTCAGACTCATGCTGGTGTTTTTGCTAAATAAAAATGTTAAATTGTATGTTGTCAAATATGTCTGCCTTTTCATTTATTGCGTCTGAGTTTTCTGTCATATTTAAAAATGCCTCCCTCACCCCAAGGTTGGTTACTCTCCTAAATTTTCTAAGAGTTTCATTTCATGTTTGTTATGTATAATGTGGAATCCATCTGGAATTTATTTTTGTGTGTGATGCTCATTTCTCCCAGATGGCTAGCTTGCTATGCCACTTTGGTAAATAAATTATCTTTCTCTGCTAAACTGAAATTCCACCTTTGTGGTACATGAAGTCCTCGCATACTCTGGCTTCTATTTCCAGTCCTCTGTTTGGTTCAAGCACGTGTTTGTCCATTTCTGGACTTTCAGGATGCTCTTTGTGTATGTAACTTTATGGTCGTTGTAAGGACAGCACAACTGCAGGATAGTGTGTTGCTGAACTGGGGAACATGTTCTGAGAAATGTTTTCCTAGATCCTTCCCTCACTCCCTTCCTATACCATATGGAATTCCAGATAACTATATTTTCCAGTCATTAAAAATGAACCAGAAAATTGTATATTTATATAAAATACTCTAATTAAATTTTTTGTTTAATTTTAAGAGTACTTTTCAGCACACATAAACAAAAATATACAGGGAGAGGCCAGCTTCCCCCCCCTCATAATTTTTATTAAGGTTTTATTTTTTAATCTTTAGCAAGCTGTGGTAGTGCGTGCCTACCGCAATTCCAGCTCTGGGGATGTGGAGACAGAGCAGAGCAAGCTGTAGGTCAGCCTCAGCCACATAGTGGGTGGGGGGAGGAGGGCAGGAAGAGGAGGAGGAAGAGCAGGAAGGGAGGGGCTGGTGAGATGGCTCAGTGGGTAAGAGCACTGACTGCTCCCCCAAAGGTCCTGAGTTCAAATCCCAGCAACCACATGGTGGCTCACAACCAGTGTACTCATATACATTAAAAAAAAATCTTAAAGAAAAAAAAAAGAGAGAGCAGGAGAGGAGGAGCAGGAAGAGAGGAGGAGAACACGAGAAAAACATTTGCACCTATTACATTACTTACTTTTTATTTTATTATTTAACTTAATCCTTACTCGGATATCTAAAATACTGGCTAGGCACAGGTAGCAGGGTTATCTTTATTGATTTTGCTTTTAAGTCAGTGGCTTAGAAACATATCTTTTCATGAATGCTTTTACTGTGTGTATAATTCTTTGTGTAGTCCAGGCTAGCCTTAAACTCATGATCCCCCTGCTTCAGGCTCCTGAGTGCTGGGGTTACAGGTAAGTGCCATTATACCCACCCCCTCAATGATTTTATTTTTTTGAATAATTGTTGCTGTTAAACAAAGTTTATCACATTTAGATACTTTTTGTTTGAGTTTGTATTAGATGTGAATGTTGATTTTTTTTCTCTTACTTAAGAAAATTGTAATGTTGGGAGATTACTGGTGTAAACCAATCTTGACTTCCTCCAGGAAACCCAGCGTCTTCTGTCATATCACTTAAAATTTTCATATCGTGTATTTATCTCTAAAATATTTTCCTCAGAAGTGGAAATCATCTGTTATAGTCATTTGGTTGGTACATGGGAATTCTGTCTCTATATAGTTTAAGTATTAAAGTTCTGTTAGCTTCATAAAATAATGAAATTTAAATATCTGAGATGAAATGATTTGAGAGAATTAAAAAAAAAAACACTGGCCTTATATGTATGTGTCTGTCTATCTATCTATCTATCTATCTATCTATCTATCTATCTATCTATCTATCTTTTTTTTTTTTTTTT
>NW_022196912.1:5006208-5031137 GCF_008632895.1 Mastomys coucha | reverse complement strand
TATAGACCGGGGTGGTCTTGGACTCACAAAGGCATGCTTGCCTCTGCCTCCCAAGTACTGGGATAAAAAGTGTGTGCCACCACAGAATGAACTTGGGCAGGTCTTTAGAAGAAAGTCCAAGTTACCTGGAAAGACAAGATCACCAACAGTCTTTCCCAAGAGCCCCTCCCCGCCCCGCTCCACCCTGCCCTGTGAGCTCCGCACCGGGTGGCTGCTCATTGACTAGATGAGATCATTTACTCTTGCCCACTTAAAATGTTTTACATGCGTTTAAAATCTTTAAACTAGTTTTTCCTCCACCTTTTTTTCTTTCTATTCCTTTTTTTCTTTCTCTTTTTCTTCTTACAACTTGTCTTTTGAAACACTGATGATTATAGTTTTCCCAAATCTAGAGGTTATTGATTACTTCATCATTTGCAGGCCAACAAACTTCTTCCTGAAAGTTGGAATTTACATCAATTTACAATCCTTTACCAAAATTCTAGAGGCATGTAAGCTCCCTCTGTCTTTCTTTTTTGATACTATCCGTATTAAAGTCCAATGCTAGGCAGACCGGGTGGTCTATACAGATATCCCAGCACACTGGAGGTGGAGGCAGGGGGATTAGGAATTCAAGGCTATCCTCAGCTACATAGAATCTGAGGCGAGTTTTTGCTACCCAAGACTCTGTTTGAAAACAAACAAACAAACATAAAGCCCAATGCTTTTAATTCATTAATGTTCTGGAGATTGTGACAGGGTGATAGTCTGCTTAAGCTGTCATCTTGCTTCCTGGCCACTCAGAGTTCTTGTATATAAAGATGGGCAGGGGGTGTGGCTCCCGGCCGATCACTCGTTGGCAAGTACGAAGCCTCACTTAGACTTAACAGAGGAAAGACAGAATAGACTGTCAATTCTTTTGCTTCAGTTTACCACCTTTAAAGATAATGCATTAGCCTTCTGTAATTATCAGAAGGTGATAACTGTTTTTCCTTCCCGGTCTTTTAAAAGCTATGGCCAAATACCTATAACGTAAATTTGACCATTTAATAATTTACACTGTCATTTAAACATGAGCACTACCTACTTCTAGAATAAACTCCATCACTTCACACAGAATGTCAATGCCTGTAATTCCAGCATTCAAGAGGGGTAAGCAGGAGGATCGTGAGTTCAAAGTCAATCTAGGCTATATAGTAAGACACTATTCCTTTTTAAAAGAAGCAGGGATCAGCAGGGAGAAGCTCCTGCTTACGTATCTCATGTAGTCACTCTGGCCTTTCCTCCTGTCTCTGTGGGTTTACCTACTCTGTCACCCTCTGGATACTCTCTGTGAGAGGAATTATCCCATAGGTGGCTTTTTGTGTATGCCTTGCTTTTGTTGTTGGGATGGTGTAGTGCTGAAAAAGGCCTTGGGCATGCCAGATAAGTACTCTATATATTTTAATTAATTAATTAAATTAATTACCTCCACCTACCAAGGGTAGGGATTTTAGGCCCCTGCCACCTTACCCAACTTAATCAGTTATGTTTACAAAATGATTATGAGTTAATGCATTTAACCATTTGATGATCAATACAATTATCTTTCTGAGGCTCAGACTTAATCATAAGGGCCTCTTAAGTCGGCTTTTCTATTCTTGAATGTCACATTATTTTTCCTGGGCAAGTGGTATTATGGGATAATCTTAATGCATTGTGCATGTTTCTTGTTGAGGATCCAGAATCTTCCATCTCTCTGAGCTACTCTGTATTTCTTCCATGACCTGCTTCCAGACCACATTTTAGAATTAGTTCACATTTAGATCAGTTCACCACTGTTGAATGGCTGGTTTCTAGACATTTTCAGTAAACAAAGCTAGTTAGCATAAAAAATATTTTTTTCAAGATATGGTTTCTTTTTGCAGCCTTGGGTGTCCTAAAACTTGCTCTATAGACCAAGCTGGATTCAAACTTACAGATATCCATCTGCTTCTGCCTCTGAGTGCTGGGATCAAAGGTGCCATAAATGGGATCACTGCCCTATACTAAATTTTTATAGTGCTATTTCTACTCAAGTCCACAGGTTGGTTTTTGTTGTTGTTATTTGTTTTTACTTAGCCTCTTTTATTTTATGGCTGTTTCTAGTTATTTCTACACCGAGAGTTCTGGTTCTCAAGGTTATAGGGGATGGGGAACTAGAACACCACATGATTGTTCATTTCTTTTATCCCAGATATAACAAATATAATAGTTCAGAGAAACAGTAATGTTTGGTGAGAGAAGACTTTCTAAAGACCATCTTATGTCTCCTTGTTCAAGTTAATGGAGGAAAGCACTCTATCAAACGAGCTCAGCTCAATGACTGCTAGTCTTTATTGAGCTTTCAAATTGAAACCCAGAATTTTAGAAAGCTTATTGTGCCTCCACCAGCTTGGCAGCTTCTAAAACATTAAAACTTTTCTGGTAAAAATCATGGTGGCATTTATTCTTGTGATTTTTTATTATTATGTATTATTATGTAATGAAATAAGTATGATTCAGAACTAAAGTTCTTCAAATGATCAACACACTGCTGTAAAGGCACACGTAGGTCAGAGATGAGCCAACCTATTTTCATGCAGGAACATGGCACATTTACTGACTGACATTCATGTGTTACATTGTAGCTAACTTTCAAACAGCTCTCACTGTTAACGTTTAGTTAGTACTATCAAAGAATGTTCTCAATTATTAGAAAAATCTTTTTCCTTTGGAACAACACAGAGAAGGTCAGTGTAGCCACCACACAAAAATGGCTTGCCAACTCGGAAAGCATTTCATAGCGGTGAGGGTTAGTGTGTGCAGGGGTAGAGGGTGTACAAAAACTCTCTGTGCCATCCGGTGAATTCTGCTATGATTCTAACACTACTTTAACTAGTCTATTTGTTTGTTTTTTTTTTTTTTTTTTTTTTTTTTTTTTCGAGACAGGGTTTCTCTGTATAGCCCTGGCTGTCCTGGAACTCACTCTGGAGACCAGGCTGGCCTCGAACTCAGAAATCCGCCTGCCTCTGCCTCCCAAGTGCTGGGATTAAAGGCGTGAGCCACCACCGCCCGGCTTTTTTTTTTAGTTTTAAAAACGTTTTCCTTGCCAATTATAATTTCACACCTGTGCAAAGCCAGGTCCTTCTGCTCATTTAACTAATATAGCATGCAAGACATGAATTACAGTGATGCATATGGACATCAGCTCTTCTAAGTCTGGCATTGAAGGGGCCACATAAATACAAGACAATGTATTCTTCCCATCAGCTTATCCTTTTGGTTTTGGATGTTATAGATATTTCTCATAAGATGTTATCTAGTTAACATGTAACGGGCACATTATTCTTTTAAAACTAATGACTATTTTGAATAGCACTCAGTTTACATTTTGGGTTGGATTTACATAGGTATGATGTGACTGTGTAAAGAATTTGAAGTTGAGCTTGGGTTGTAGCTCTTTCTGTAGTCTAGCATGTTTGTCTAGCATGCCAATGCCTCGGGTTCAATCCTTAGCACTGCATAAACTGAGTGGGTAGCGCTTGCTGGTCCTCACAGGAGGCGGAAGTAGAATGACTGGGAGTTCAAGGTCATCTTCAGCTACATGGTGAGTTCAAAGCCAGGCTAGGATTCACAAAACTCTGTCTCAAAACAAAATAATATAAAACAAAAACAAAAACTACCAAACAAAAAAAATTTTTTGGAAGATCACCTTACTATTTAAATAATTTTTAAAGATTTATTTTATGTGTACGAGTGTTTTGCCTGCATGTATGTATAAGTACCATGTACGTGCCTCATTACAGATGGTCATGAACAAGTAGGTATTAAGAATTGCCCTGTCCTCTGGGAAGGTAGAAAGTGCCCTAACCACTGA
Organism: Mastomys coucha; assembly: GCF_008632895.1. NCBI lineage: Eukaryota > Metazoa > Chordata > Mammalia > Rodentia > Muridae > Mastomys > Mastomys coucha. Next base: position 5,027,281 of record NW_022196912.1, on the reverse strand, counting down.
TAAATTTCTCCAGCTTCTGAGAATAAATATTTCCGGTTCCTTGGACTATGAAATTATCTGCAGATTATTGCCTTTCATTGTGTGATAACTTTGTGTGGCGTTTGATCTCAGCTGTTTCCTATTGTTCAATTTTTTGTTTTGTTTTGTTTTTTTGTTTTTCGAGACAGGGTTTCTCTGAGTAGCCCTGGCTGTCCTGGAACTCACTCTGTAGACCAGGCTGGCCTCGAACTCAGAAATCCGCCTGCGTCTGCCTCCCAAGTGCTGGGATTAAAGATGTGTGCCACTACCACCAGGCCCCTATTGCTCATTTTTAAACATGGAGTTGTTTTTCTGAGCCTCTGGTGGGAAGCTGGGCCACCTGGCAGCCTCACAGTCTCTCTTCTTTATGTTGTCCTTAACTAAATTTGAAAGAGAGTCACTCTTTTTATTGGTTCTTTCCAAACACCAGATTTAGAGGTTTTATTTATATTTTCATGTACTTAAAAAAAAAACCTTAACAACTTCAACATCTAACTTATTAATGACTTACTATTTTTGTTTGGTCTCTCTCTGCTGTTTTCTACTTTCTTAGAAATTAAACTCACTTTTTTGGGTACTCAGGCTGTGAATTTTCCTCAGAATATACTTTAAGCTCTGACCCACTGGTTTTTACCATAAAGTACTCTCCTTTTCAAGATTTTATGCATAATTTATAATTTCAGTATTAATTATTTCTTTGATGAGAAATTTTTTATAAAATAATGAAATATGGGGCTGGAGAGATGGTCCCTTTATTACTCATAACCTCCTGTATCTCCAGTTCAAGGGGATCCAGTGCCCTCTTCTGCCTCTGTGGGCACCTACACTCACAGACACAACACACATACACATAACTCAAAATGAAATAGATCTTTAAAAACTGATGAAATATGAAATAAAAAGCAAGGTAGATAAATAATAACATTAAAATGTAAATCTCTACCACCAAAAGATTACTGAACAATAGGAGACAGCCACACACAAAGTTATCATACAACAAAACCAGAAATTACCAAGAAGAAACACAGTTGGAGGAATGTACACTTTCTTGGGTTGTTTGAGAATCAAACCAATGAAGATCAGAAAAGCACATGAACTCAATGGGAATTGTATCACCTAGTGATGTAATGCCAAAAGCATAGTCAAGAGATAATTATATGATGCTCAAGTGATGTTTACCCAGGGAGCAATGGTGACAGCTGGCTAGCAGACATTATCAACTCAAAGAGACCTGGAAATTGGTCACTCAGAAAGAAAATAGCTGAAGTGTTACAGCTCATGTATGAACAAAACCTGTTAATGTTACCCAAGTGTGACAAAGATTCTATCTACCAAGTGAAACAATACTTCTCAGATCAGATTGTAATGCTGAGTGAAACCTAAACTATTCTTGACTTATAAACATTGTTGACATGTGTGTATGTGTGTGTTGTGTGAACACCATGTGTGTTCCTGTTTTCTGCAGATGTTGAAGTTGGAGTCGGATCCTCCTTAACTGGAATTACAGTTATAGTTGTGAGCTACCCCGTGGGCGCTGGGATCAAAGCCCTGGGTTCTCTAAGAGCTTGTCTTGCTGAGCCACCTCTCCATTCCCCTCTATACTCCTTACAAGCTAATAACAGTGTTTCTCATACTCCTATGAGGAACAAGTTTTCTAATGGATTGGAGGCTAGGTAACACCAATTTCTAGATTTCCTAGCTGTGTTCCCAAAAATGATCTTAAAAACATAAAACACAAAATAGTTTTTGGTCAACTTGGCAGCCATTTAGAAATCTAAAAACTGAACCACCAGCTTGTTTCCTGAATCTGATATATTCCAGATGGATGAAAGATTTAAATATAAAACACAAAGTCATAAAATGCTAGACAAAAACATAGGGGAGTTTTATATAATATCAGTGTGGGAAATGGCTTTGTAAGTTTGATACTGATCCCAGAGGCCACAAAAGAAAGAATGGTGAATTTTAATGTATAAAAAGAAAACACTTTGCCTACTAGCAAACACAAAGCTGAGAGATAAACAAGTTGAGAAAAGCAATGCCTTTTCCAAAGGGCCTCTCTTACTCATGGGAGAAAGAATTGCTACCTCCTAAGAAAAAGGGTCAAATACTTCCTAGAAATATAGGCAGTGCAGATTCAAGATAGCTTATGGAAAAGAAAACATGTTCTGTAAACACGAAAGGTTGCAGTTATCTTTACAATAAAGAAAGAATTCGAGGACTGGCAAGATGGCTCAGTGGGTAAGAGCACTGACTACTCTTCCGTAGGTTGTGAGTTCAAATCCCAGCAACCTCATGATGGCTTACAAGCACCCGTAATGAGATCTGAACTTCTGGTGTGTCTGAAGTCAGCTACAGTATACTTATGTGTAATAATAAATAAATCTTTGGGCTGGAGCAAACAAGGACTTCTTGAGAAGAGTTAACCAGAGCGAGCAGAGGTCCCAAAAACCCAATTCCCAACAACCACACGAAGGCTCACAATATAAGATAAATAAATAAATCTAAAAAAAAAAAAAACCATTTAAAAAGAAAAAATTCGAATTGATTGACAGAGATTCACAAGTCTGGAACACACTGTACATGAGGAAGACACTAGGAAGCACATGGTTAGTGACAGGTACTTCTGGGAAGAACAGAGTAAATGTGACAGTAACTTCATTTGTAGAAATTAGTATTATAGACTTGGCTTTATAATTTGTTACAGGTGAAAGGTTGCTATAGTATTATTTACAACAGCAAAGTACAAGAAACAACTCAGGGACTGGAGAGATGGCTCAGCACTTAAGTGTGTATGCTGCTCCAGCACCCACACAGTTAAATGACAACTACCTATAACTCCAGTTCTAAGGGCTCTCTGTCTTAGGGTCTCTACTGCTTGGAGGAAACACCATGACCAAAGTGACTGGGGAGGAAAAGGTTTCCTTGGCTTATACTTCCCTGTCACCGTTCATCAGTGGAGGAAGTCAGGACAGGAACTCAAGCAGGGCAGGATCTTGGAGGCAGGAGCTGATGCAGAGTCCATGGAGTGGTGCTTACTGGCTGGCTCGTTCTGTTTTCTCATAGAACCCAAGACCACCAGCCAGGGATGGCACTACCCACAATGAGCTGGGGTCTCTCCCAGCAATCTCTAATTAAGATGCCCTTATTAAGATGATCTTATGGAGGCATTTTCTCAACTGAGGTTTCCTCCTCTCAGATGAATTTAGCTTGTGTCAAGTTGACATAAAACTGTACGGAACAAGATCCAACACCCTCTCCTGCTCTCTGAACGCACCAGATGTGCCTGCCAGTGGTGCTCAGATATGCCTTCAGGTAAAACATCCATGTACATAAAATAAAATGTTATTTTTTGTCTTTATTTTATTTTTTTAAAGAATGGGTGGGACATTGCCAGTTAAATGGATGCTTATCATGGAATAGCTCCATAGTAAAGATAGTGGTTGCTTCCTGGTAGAGACCTAGAGAGGAAGGAGGAATGTGGGAAGCTGGGGGGAAGCTTACCCTTCGCCATGTAGCCTTTGTACTCTTGTGGTATTCTCATGGACCCCTGTCTAAAGGTTTCCTTGCTATGAACAGATGCCATGACCAAGGCAACTCTTATAAATATTTAATTGGGGTTGGCTTACAGGTTCAGAGGTTTCATCCATCAGTATGTAGGGGAGCAAGGCAGCCTACAGGTAGACATGGTGCTGCTGAAGGAGCTGAGAGTTCTACATCTTGATCTGACGGCAGCTAGAAGGAGACTGTCTCTTCCCCACTGGGTGGAGCTTGAGCGCTAGGAACCCTCAAAGCCTGCTACAGTGACTCACTTCCTCCAACAAGGCCACACCTCCTAACAATAGCACTTTCATGGGCCAAACAGCTTCAAACCACCACCATGCCCCATGTAGCTTATTTAAATGACTTTTACAGAAAATGCGATATATTCTGTGGGGAGGTTTGTTTGTGGTCTTGACGATGTTTCCCTAATTAGAAGACTGTTGGCCTAGGCATGATAGTGTACTCCTTTAAGCCCTGTAGTTGGGATGCAGATGCAGGCCAGTCTCTGTGAGTTTGAGACCAACCTGGTATACATTGTAAGTTCCAGACCATCCAGAGGTATACAGTGACACCCCGACTCAAAAAAAAAAATTGTTGGTTCCTTCCTGAAACTACATAATAGAGCAATGCAGAGACAGAGCAAAGTGACCCCAAGTGTAAATGCAAGGATGCTCGTGTGTGCAAATCAAGTGTTAGAACAGGGTGCTCAGGCTACTGGGAATGTTGGGACCTTCCCAATGCCAGCCATGGTCCCATGGTCTATCCTCAGAGAACTCTGTAGTTTAGCTTGACTAAAGGCAACCCTGTGGTCTGTTTTATCTCTAGTTGGTTATCTCTGACTGATACAGGATAGTGAGCCAGAGCTAGAACAGGAGCCCGGAAAGTAGAGTTTGACCTTTTGGACATGTTGGTCTGTTCCTGATGAAGAGATGCTACTTAATTGTCTTTTAGCTTTCCTACAATTTAGTAACTGCAGCCAGGTGGTGGTAGCATGTTTAATACCCACACTTGGGAGGCAGAGGCAGGTAGATCTCTGTGAGTTCAAGGCCAGCATGGTCTACAAAGTTTCAGGACAGCCAGGGCTACATAGCAAGACCCTGTCTCCAAAAACCCCCAAAACAAAACAGGCAAAAACAGGTCAAAACAAAAATTAGTAACTGCTATTTGGTAGTCCTGCAGTTTGGCAAAGAACATGGCTTTGGAGAGGAATAGATTGGGGTTCAAATGTCAAATGTTCTATCATCTGAATGATTTTAGGCCAATGCCAATTCTCCACATACAGGTAAGACCTGGATGGTAGTCCTTACTTGGGCATTGTTGTGAATTCAAAAGAACACCCACCCCAAGGCACGTGCAGCACAGGGGCTTGTGCAGCTGGATGTATTGATTAGGAACTCTTACTCTTATTGACCCATGTATTTAATTTGCTTATTAGCTTTGAGACAGAGGCTCCCAAGTGCCAGGACTGCAGGCCCCTGCCACTAGGACCAATTTACAGATTAAAACAAAACAATGACCACAACAGGGAGCAGCTGCACCATTTAAAACAGCTGGAGAACCTGAGGGAAGTGAGTTCAATGGAGGTAAAGATGTAACTTCTCATCATTGGCAATTCAACCATTCTGCCACACAGATCTTTGAGAAGCAGAGAGAGCCACTTATTTATTTATTTATTTATTTATTTATTTATTTATTTATTTATTTATGGTGAAGGAGAAAGTTTATTGTAGATAAAAGGGAGAATGTAGCCGGAAGCAGAAACATCTAAAAGAGTCCAGAGTGGGCATGACCCTGAGCCATGGGGGGAGGCGGGTGGGGGATGGGAGAGAGGCACAGAGAACCAGGCGTAGCAGCCAAGACTGCAAAAGGTAAAAGAAAACTATTTTGAGCCTTTTACTGTATAAAATAGAAGGAAAAAATTTAAAAGTGTTTTCCAAAACTTTGTTTCTTTCTCTGTCTCTTTCTTCAGACAAGGATCAAGCTTCAGGTCCGGTGCCTGCTGGGGAAATGGTCCTACCTCTGAGCTACACCATAGCCTTCTTTTTTATTTTACTTGTGACAAGTTCTCACTACACAGCACTACCCTGAAATTCCCTCTGTGGCCCAGCTGGCCTCTAAGGCATCGTCCTGCCTTGGCTGCCCAACTGCAGGGATTACAGATGATGTGTGCTGTTTTACCTGGCTGTGTGTGAATTCTAAATGTTATTTACATCGGCTGCTGTAACGGATTTGCATCGTTCATGTAGTAATAATGATATGTGGAGTGCGGGTGTCTAGGGCCACAGCAAACGCACCAGACAGATGAGGGTTTTACTACAAATGTCGTCCTCTTTCAGCGTGTGTGTGTTTCAGTAACTGCAGGGATGATTATCTTTGATGTTAACATCAAATGGCAAGAGCCGAAGCTCTTCCTGGATGTGAGAAGCAGCCAAATGGCGTCTGGAATCCTCAACGCCCCCCACTCTCCACCCCACATTCTGTGCACCGGAGCAGGACAAGAGAGAGAAGGCGAAGCCCTTTAATGGGCTACAAAACCTCCAGACTCGTTTCTCTCCTATACTTCCTCAGCATTTCTAAGTTTCCAGTGATACAAAAGCCAGCATCCGTGGCCCAGTCTCCATCTCGGCTGGTGGCTCACAGTCTTTCACACTAATCTGGGCAGGCTGCCACTTGGGGGCCTGGGTAATTCTCTTGTAATGCAAAGAAAACCCAATTCACTCACCTTTCCCCGGATCCTGGGGAGCTGCTTCAGCCCGGTTACAATCAAGAAATGCCACAGTTAAAAGACTCTTAAGGAGCCAGGAGATAACTCCTAAGTAGGGGCTTCAGTTGGACACCAAAGAGAAACGGCCCATTTTCTCCCAGGTTGAGTTTTTGCTGCTGACCTATACATTTTCGCTATTTCAAAGTTACTGGCTGGGAAATTAATGGGAGCTGAGCAGGGGATTTTTTTCTTTAAACCCTACATGGATGTCTTATTTAAAATAATTCAGATTGGAAGTGAATTTCTAGCTAATGGTGCTATGACTGCTATTAAATTTACCAATGGTGAATTCAGCGCTCTTCCTTTTTACTGGTGATGTTGCTAATGTGATGTGGTTTTTTTTTTTTTTTTTTTTGTTGTTTTTGTTTGTTTTTTATTTTTTTTCTCCATGGTGAAAATTTTTCTTAAAATCCACCACTTCCATCTACCCCCTAGCCCTCTAAATGACTCCAGGTAAAGATGTCATTTAGCAAATTAATTTACCATCTTGGCATCTTATGATAAAGGTTTGATAAAACATTAAATAAAACAAATGCACACATATAAACATTTACATGTATATACATAATGTATATAACAAATACATATATTTGGGATGCTTTTGATGTGCCATGCTTTTATATAAATTTGTTATCTTGATAAAGCCAGATAAATAAATGCTCATATTTGTGCCTAATAATTCAACTCTTTGCTTTTGCAAGGCCAGAGCAAGGCTGAAAGGAAATTCATCTCAAAGCTATTAAGAAAAGCCAGATAGAAAGGGAACATAAAACGAAATGAGCTACAGCCAAAGGACCAGACCCTCCCTCATCCAGCCTTCCATCATCCCAGCTACCCAGATGGAACAAAGATTTAGAGTTTCAGACAGAACTCCAGAACAGAGAGGAGGATAAGTGGGGCTGCCAGTGTGAGAACTGGGCCTGCTAATTTATTCTATATTCTTAGACACAGGAAGACAAAGAAACCACCTGGCGATGACATAGCTGAAGCAGAATAACTCGTCCCACTCCCAGACTGTCCCTGTGGCCCCCACCGGATGCACCTGAAAATCAATTTTTTTGTGTCCTCATGCCTGTCTCCTGTGTATATGTGCAAGAGAGAAAGCAGAGGAGTGACAAAACCACCGTGTACTCCTCAGTGTCGGCAGGGCAGGCTGGACCTTGGCTCTACCCAGACAGAAATTCCTAGTAGGTAAGAGAAAGTCCTTTACTGTTGGCAATCCTGAGCCTCTGGATGCTCAGAACTTAGGGGCTGAACTGGTGGAGCCAGTGGTTTACGGTCAAAGTCATGACAGTTGGGAGCTTTTGTTCTGGCTTTAGAAGTTAGAGGCTTTCGTTGGAGTCTTGTTGCTCTGAGCTTCAGCCACAGATGGGCCTGGCACTTGAACACTATTGGAATCTTCAGCTTGCATCATCACCAGCAGTACCAGCAGCAGCAGCAGCAGCAGCAGCAGCAGCAGCAGTATCACCAGCAGCAGCAGCAGCAGCAGCAGCAGTATCACCAGCAGCAGCAGTAGCAGCACTATCACCACCAGCAGCAGCAGCAGCAGCAGCAGCAGCAGCAGCAGCAGCAGCACTATCACCAGCAGCAGCAGCAGCAGCAGCATCACCACCACCAGCAGCAGCAGCAGCAGCACGGGCAATGCCTGCTAGCGTTCTGTTCCTGAATAGGCCTAGATGTTGAGATCCTGAGTTTTTATGGTTACTAAAGGCAACTAAAGGATCCTGGGATGTCAGGATCCTTGGCCCTTGAGACAGGTTATTATTGTAGGCCTTGACCTTAAGGTGCTTTCATCCTCAGTCCTCAGGGAGCTGTTCTCAGCACGTGGGTAGAATGAGCCTTCCATAGGAGTCACATTCAGATATCCTGCATATCAGATATTTACACTATGATTTATAATAGTAGTGTAATTTTATGGTTGGGGTCACCACACATGAAGAACTGTGTTTAAGAGTTGCCGTGTTAGGAAGGTTGAGAACCACTGCCTTAAGGATCGACAGCTAGCTCTCTTGCACCCTAGGAGCTGGGTCCATAGTTTCTCATCTGCAGCCCTTCAAAGTCTTCACCATCACTGCCTCTCCTTTCTCTTGTGCTCCCGAATTCTTTAACTGCTCTCTTAGGGCTGCCCCTCCATTAATTCTGCTTCCACTCTCGCTGCCTCTTATCTCGGCTCGGCTACTTCTACTGTCTTTTCCTTGTGTTAGCAACTCAATTAACAATAAAGATCAAAAGCCGGCAAAAAAAAAAAAAAGAGAGAGAGAGAGACCATTCTAGAGAAACATTTTAATGAGCCTGGGTTGCAGCAATACTGGGTGCCCTCAGGAGGGCGTTTCTTGGCTGATGCCAAACAGCCTTGTTTCACAGCCAGGAGGGAGTTGTGGCAAAGCTGTTTGGAGCTGACGTTACAGCCCTCATGTGAATGAAGAACTGTGCTTGCACCAATCACAAGCCTTCTGCTGCATCCCCTGAAGTGCTCCCCCTCTGGCGGAAGTGAGAATAACTGCGGGGTAAACGAGTTTGCATTTACCAAGGCTTATTTCATTTAGAGTGCTACTTCCAAGGTCAGTACAGGCTGCCTAGAGTGGTCATAACTAGAGCATGACTTCGGCTATAGCTATAGTGGTTGTCTGCGCTGCTTTAGTGGCCTCAGAGTGATTGTAAAGGTTCCAAAACAGCCAGGCTGCTGCCGATGCTGGCTAGTCGCAGCAGAGAGTCAGCTCGACTGTGGTTTCTGCTCGACTGTCGATTCTCTGCTTGAGGCTGCCAGGCATAGCAAAAAGGCTGGCTGGGCAGTCTACTCTTGGTAATGTTTAACACTATTATATGATTTTATTTTTTATTGTTTAAAAAAGATTCATTGAACTTAAACTTTTTGATTTGTGTGTATATATGTGTGTGGGTGTCTGTGTACGTATATACCACTTCTGTGCAGGTGTCCAAGGTGGCCAGAAGAGGGCACTGGATTGTCTGGAGCTGTAGTTACGATCAGTTGTGAGTTGCACAACAGGAGTGCTGTGAACAAAGCTTCAATCCTCCGCAAAAGCAGCAATACCCCCAATCACTGAGCCATCTTTCCAGCCCTGCTCTGCACTCTAATTCTAGATTATTTCTGTTCTTAAAAAAAGTCCCACACTCACTTAACTTCTCCCCAACTCAAGGAATCATGTGACAGATGTTTTGTGTGTGGCTTTTTCTCTGAGCGTGTTTTCATGGTTCACCCCTGTTGTGTATTGTTGCGGCCTGGTGGCTGACGAGTTCTATTGCATAGATACATACCACTTTATTCCTGCATTTCAGCGAATGACATTTGAATTGTTTATTTCCTGGCTGCTAATGAACAATGACTCTGTGAACATTACCATGTATGAGTTTTTGTGTTGATAGTATGTCTTCATTTCTCCTAAACATATGTCAAGTCAGGAAAGTGCTAGGTCACAAGCATGTTTATCCTTTGGCACTACTACCTGTAATGTGTGCTGGGCCCACTTTTTCTACAATCTTGCTAGCACTTGCTCTTAGCTGTCTCTTTTTCAGTCATCCTAGTGGATAGAAAGCGATACCTCATTGTGATTTTGCCACTGGATTTTACATAAATTCTTTCTTCTTTAATTCAGTTTCTCCTTATTCAGTCCATACTGGGCCAAAAAAAAAAAAAAAAAAAAATCTCAGAAATGTAACTGAGGTTGATTTAAAAATTTTTTTTCTAGTTTTCTTTGTGAATTTCACATTGTGGATCCCAATCCCACTCATCTCCCCCTCCCCTCACACCCACCTCCACCCTTACAACCTCCCCAACCACAGGAAAAAAAATCTCACTGTGGAAGCTGTAGTGTGTCACAGTGTGTCTGTCCCACAGTCACGCTTTGTCCACACTTCTTTGCTTGCAAATGGTCATTGCGATGAAGGCTTGGTCTGGTGTGAGGCCTCTGGCTCTGGTGTGAGGCCTCTGGCTCTGGTGTGAGGCCTCTGGCTCTGGTGTGAGGCCTCTGGCTCTGGTGTGAGGCCTCTGGCTCCTGCTACTCTATCAGTACTGGAACATTGATGTTAATTTTAAAAACTATTTGTTTGTTCGTTTATAAGACATTCTCTCACTGTGTCTCCCTGGCTTGCCTAGAATTTTGTGCAGAGCAAGCTGGGACTCACAAAGACATGGCTGCCTCTGTCTCCTGGATGCTGGGATTAAAGGTGTGTGCTAGCATGTCCTGTTTATTTTTAATTATTTGTGTTATGTGTGTGTGTGTGTGTGTGTGTGTGTAAATATGTGCATATGAGTACAGATGCTAATGATGGTCAGGAGAGGGTACCAGAGCTCTGGGAGCAAGAGTTATAGGAGCTTGTGAGCTGCCTAATGTCGATGCTGGGAACTGAACTTGGGTCCTCGCCAAGAGCAACAAGTGATCTAAACCTCCAAGCTATTTCTCCAGCCCCTGAAACTGAGATTTTATTCAGTATGGACAAGTCTGTGGGCATGTTGAAGCTTTACTGCTCTCCTGATATGACTTCATTAAAGGTCTGTGAGACAGTTGCTTCTGTCTGTATGTCCCCATTGCCCCTCTTGCTCTTGTGAGACTATGGATTGATTCATGAAAGTATTTCCCCACTTTCCTTGTGGTTCAGTAAACGTCTTTACATTCTCTCCTTAAATAGCCTCAGTTGTGGAGACACGTGGCAGGTGCTGGAACATGAATTTTGGACACTGACTTGGCTAAGGTTCTAATCCTGTCTCTAGTGATTGCCAGCCCAGAGCCCAGAGTCCAGAGCCCACTAATGAATCTCTGAGCTTTGGTTTTCCTATTTACAAAGAGAGATAATAACAGATCTCTCAGATAATTGTTATGAGGATTAAACTACATCCTGCCTGTAAAACAATAGAACAGCAGTGTGCGGGAACTGCTTAATAAATATTAGTTTCCTCTGCACTCTTGCATTCCTCCCAATGCTGTAAATGTGCTGTTTCCCCAGAAGATGGAAGGACACTGCTGTAGACACAATTTAAATAATACTGTCTCAAATAAATGTTATGCTAGAGAGAGAAGAGACTGGAAGCCAAGGGAGAGAGAGATAGACTTTGTCCAAACCTAGTTTAGAAAGCAGAGAGCTGATGACTTAGGGAGGTCAGAGATGTCGCTGACACTGGGAGGGAAGGAACAGGATGGGACGGATGCTCGGGCTCTGCTGTTTACATGTTCTGTTCCCGCAAAGCACTCTTTTTTTGGATTATGACCACATAGGCACAGAATCTTATTGAAGCAAAATTGATGTTTATTTCAGACAACCTATTTCTAGGGGTATTCTGGGATCTGACTGGACAAAGCACCAGGTTGAAGGATTAATGAGGAGGAGGAAGGCCAGAAATGCTGGTGTGGTAAGGGTAGATCCCTGTCTAGTAGCTGTCTTTATCCACAGTGCATTCAGAGGAAGATTCTAGCCATCCTGGAGGGCTTAAAGTATCTAATTGAGGTAAAACTTTTTGCAACATGATAGTCAGCCTTGGAGTTGACCTTTGTATTCTAAACTAACAGAATTGAATGCGACTTTTGAATGAAGCTAACCTATAGGATAACAACCTGTGGGTTGTGAGCCCTTTTACTGGGCTGCCTAAGGTCATTGGAAAATATTACGATTCAGAACAGTAGCAAAGTTACGGTTATAAAGTAGCAACAAAAATAATTTCTTAGTTGGGGGCCAGCATAGCATGAACTGTCTTAAAGCATTAGGAAGGTTGAGAACCACTGCTGTAGGAGGATACAAGTTTTTACTTAGTATTAAGATTTTTGGGCTGGAGAGATGGCTCATCAGTTAAGAGCACCGACTGCTCTTCTGAAGGTCCTGAGTTCAAATCCCAGCAACCACATGGTGGCTCACAACCACCAGCACCGAGATCTGACTCCCTCTTCTGGAGTGTCTGAAGACAGCTACCAGTGTACTTACTTGTAATAAATAAATAAATCTTTTAAAAAAATTCCCTCACTTTCCCTTGATCACTTAAATTCCTTTAGCAGAGGAATTAAATTATGACCTGCCCCATATTCCTCAACTAAAACTCAGGTGACAAAATTGGAAGGATTCACAAACTATTACCTTTATTAATGCTGATTGCTTTTTAAATCAGAAAGCACCCATTTCAGAATCTAATACTTATTTAAGAGTCAAGCAGTATGCTGGAGAGGCTGAAAATATAGCAGCTAACTTTTATTGTCCCCAGGCCTTGCCCTGGGGCTGGGCATGGTGATACAAGTGTTTAATCCCAGTACTTGGGAGGCAGAGGTAGGCAGATCACTGTGAGTTTAAGGCCAGCCTGGTCTAGATAGCGAATTGCTACATAGTGAGAGGCTATTTTAAAAGAAACTGCCTTCTTTGGCTTTACTTAGTCAGCCAACAAGCATGCAGTGCGCACAGACCAGTATCTGAGTCTGGAATGCCAAGACAGGACTTTTACTATGTTGATCTTTCATGTTGGTGATGTTCCTTCTTTAGTCTGCCTCTTTCTACTCAGGAGCCTCAATTCTCACGTAGACCATCCCAACTGTGGCCAACTTGAAAACTTATAAGTAGAAGGGACTACTATAGAATTCAATTTGGGGGCAGTTATATGTCAACACTTCATGATGAGTCTGGGCAGTTGTCTAAAAATGTTATCATGATTTTTTTTTTTTTTTGAGATAGTGTTTTACATAGCCCAGGCTGGCCCTAAACTCATCATGACAGACAGAAGAAAAATCCAGGCTAATCACATGAAGTGAAGCACTGTGTGAGACAGAGAAAAACAACTTAGGCTGTTTATGCCATGCGCAGAGAGCACAGGGGAGGAAGGAAAGAGATAATGGGTTGAGTAGAGCCTTAGAAGCACTGAGCGCAAGCAAGCAAGCAGCCAGGCTTCCTGGGGTGGAAGCAGAGACAAGGGAAACAAGTGGAGACAACAGGAGTTCAACAAGAGGTTGAAGTTTTCTTTCCCAGAACCTTCAAGTGCCGGCAAACTGAACTCATGGGAGAAACGTTAGCTACCACTAATATCCAGGAGCCAGGGCCATGGGCTGAAAGTGAAGAAGTCAGTTTAGGACCTTTTGGAAAATTTCACTAGACCCCCTCCCCACCGGAAGGGGAAGGCTAATTGTTGGCCACTTACAGACAAGAGAAGTCCTTGCCACCTCACCCCTTAAAGACCAATTAGTTTAAGAGTCACACTATTCTGCCAATCACATTGTGCCTAATGGCTGCTGCTTTGAAAACTGTATAAAGACTGACCAAACTGGCAGTGTGTGTGTGTGTGTGTGTGTGTGTGTGTGTGTGTGTGTGTTACCATCTCTCCTTTGGGTGTAGGATGACCCCAATGAGTTGGAACAATATATTCCTCTTGCTTTTTGCATTAATTCCTGGCTTCTTGTGGCTCACTTAGGGGGTCCCCAGTAAGCTAAGGCTCACCAGAGTCTTATAAAAGCAGGGGCGTTGGATGGCTCTTCGTATAGGATGAAGAGTCTTGATGGCCTGATGGTTGCCCTCTAGAGTGCCTCATACTCTTAATGACGCTACAGAATTTGTAAAACCACCATTGTAACAGGATATCCTGTGGAAAATGATGAAGGGGTCTTAGGTGAGCATCCTGGCTACCAAGGCTCTGGAGACGAAACGTAGGCCACAGAGGGGTAGATGAGACAAAGACAAAGTTCGCACACATGGGCACACTCGCACATGCACGCACTTAGGCAGAGCTTTCATTTTAAGCTGTCACTTTGACCATTCTCTCTCTGTGTCTCTCCCTCTCCCTCTCCCCCCTCTCTCTGTCTCTCTCTCTCTCTCTCTCTCTCTGTGTGTGTGTGTGTGTGCTGTATATTTAATTTCGTGATTGACAATCCCATACTTGACTTTAAGTGATGAAATTAAAAAAAAACCAGCTCATTGGTGAAAACCCATCTTTCTCACTGTTGGTTGAGTGTGTACTACTCCTGCAGAGGGCTTGAGATTGGTTTCCAGCAATCATGTTGGGTGGCTCTTAAGAACTTGAAATGCCAGCATGGAGGAATCTGGAGCCCTCTCTTGGCCTCCTCAGGCACATGTACACATATGCACAAACCACAATAGACATATGTATGCACATGTACTCAAAAATAAAAATGAAATCTTAAAAAATGAAGATTGTTTTTAATTCTTTGAAGATGTGTTATTTGTCTAAAGTGAAGCATACCTGGACTAAGAATTCACAAGAATTCTATGCAGAGACCTGACGTCTCATGCTGCAGTCAACAATGACCACCTCCTTGTGTCCCAGAGCAGAGACCAGAAGGTTGTTATTTCCATATTACAGGCAGGAAGCAGAACTAGAAGGAGGCTGCATCTCTTCCTCAAGGGTCCTTCATATTCCAGAGCATCTTAGCATCAGAGTGTGTGGCTAAATCATGTAAGTGCCCAGAGAAGAACAGTGAGTAAATTGCTATCACCTGTGAATATTGATGGAGCCCTGGTACCATCCGCACCCGATGGTGAAAGCTATAAATTATTAAAATAAAAAACATATGATATGCACTTCTGGACTTAAAAATTCTGTAATCTGGTGAGAGATCCTAAACCTCAGAAGGTTAAAAGCTTATAAGATTATTAGAAAACAAAACAAAACAACTCAGGTTTCCAGAAAATATCCTGTGCATGTATGCTACAGAGGGGTGTGTGTGTGTGTGTGTGTGTGTGTGTGTGTGTGTGACAGAGAGAGAGAGAGAGAGAGAGAGAGAGAGAGAGAGAGAGGATAATAGAGGAGAAAGAGAAGAATTCATAAAGCAGTGGGTATTTATCTGGACCTTGAGAAGGCAGACTGGATGGAGAGTTATCATTAATGTTATACAATGAGACTATGCTTATACATGAGACAGCTGTATAAATATGGAACCTTCCAAGTCTCTATTTGAGAGCACTCTTTGAACGGAAATCTGAAAGCAATTCCCTTTGCGTAAGCATCACGCGGAGGGGATGGGAGAAAGGGCGCAAGAGGCTGGCTCTGCTTCGCTCATTGTTTATTCCTTGGATTATGCTTTCTTAAGCTTTCCAGGCCAGCTCACACACCTCTCTGTGGAGGGGCTCTGTGGTTGTAATGTGAATGAATTCTTCAGCTCTCCTAGTTCCTGGTGCCCTGAAGCTGTGAGACTCCAAAGACTTGTGCCAGCCACAGACTACCCACTTCAAGAATTTTCTGAGGCAACCTCCTGAGCTTGGCAAACGCTGTGACTTGGTGGGATCTTGGTAGGGTGGGGCGATACTTCCACTCTGCCCTTAGAAATCTGGTTAGTAAGGGGTGGGGAGGCACTTGGGATGATTGAGGAGAGAGGTCGGTGAAGACAGAATGTCACTAGAGTCCTTTGCACTCCCCGGAGCCCCGTCAGACAGCAGACTCATGCTGGAAAACCTTTGTATAATGAGTTCTTTGCTGTGATCTGAGTCCAAAAGGCTCCAACTTTACCCACTTCCTCACAGGCTTCTCCAAGTCCATGATGGCTCCTCCTTACTCCTCCATAGGAAAGTCATGTTCTTTTGTTTACCTTAACAATGATGTTAGTTGACTTACAGAGAACACATTTGTTGACAAAACACAAGCATCCAACAATTCAAGCCTCTAAATTTAGAAAAATGGTTGGCTTTTAGCTGAAGAGAACATCAGAAATTTACTTTCCATCTCGAACAGCTAAATTGTGACACATCAATTACATCTGAAGAACAAAGTAAGACAGAAATTTTCAGGTATCAAAAACTAAGATAGAGGTTTAGGAGAGATGGCTTAGTAGTTAATAGTGGTATTCTTCTCCTTGAAAAGAGTGCACATTTATTTCCAGCACTCAAGTTGGGTGTTTCCCTGCCACCTGTACCCTAACTAAGGTGGACTCTAATGGCCTCTACTGGCCTCCTTGGACACTTAGACTCATGTGCACATGCCCACCCCCAACTAAAAATAAAAATACTTCCTTAAAAGACAAACAAATAACTTGGGGTGGGAGAGGCTCCAGGGAGTCTATGAAGGTGACGCTCGCTGAGGCTCCTAGCAGTGGGGAACATGGAGCCTGAAAGTGGCCATTGCCTGTAGCCAGGCAGGACACCAACCCACCCACAAAATCTTCAACCTAAAATTTGTCCTGCCTACAAGAAGGGCAGGGACAAAGATGGAGCAGAGACTGAGGGAACAGCCAACCAATGCCTGGCCCAACTTGAGACCCATCCCATGGGCAAGCACCAATCCCTGACACCATTAATAAAACTGTTAAACCTGCAGACTGGAGCCTAGCATAACTGTCCTCTGAGATGCTCCACTCAGCAACTTCCCCTTTCTCAGAGGAGAAAGGGAGGGGAGGCTGGGAGGAGAAGGGGAGAGGGGGGACTGGGAGGAGAAGGGGGGCTGTGATTTGGTTGAAAAGTGAATAAATAAATTAATTCATTAATGGAAAAACAAACAGGCAAGCGACAAAAAACAAAAACAAAAAAACCAACCAAACCAACCAAACAACCACAGCCCAACAAAAGAGAGAGAATCCACAGAGATAAATGGAATGTAAACACCATGAGCAATCCCCCTCCCGGCTCCCCTTGGGATTGTAATCAGTGCTGTGAACTGGTTAAATCTTTAGGCTGCTGCTAAGCTGCTCAGTTCCCTAGAGACTGGTTGAGACCTGGTCCCATTTTTTGGGGGGGCTCTGAATATCTAAAGGGGCAGCTCAGCAAAATCTTTCGTATGTGCTAGCTGAGCAGGCTCAAATCCTGTAACCCTCTCATGGTTGATATAGAAGCTGTGAACTGAGAATCCAAACTCAGTGTTCCTATGCAGTTGCGAATCCCGTGAATCTTAAACAAAGGTAGCTGTGGGAAAGCATCACAGGTCTTCTCTGACTCCCAGAGCAAAATGCAAAAGGAGCTTTCAGCTTTCAGTCCACAGAAAGTGAGAAAAGCATAGCCTATGATGATGGGTACTCTTTAAAGGAAGGAGATCTGTCTGTCTGTCTGTCGGTCTATCTATCCATATCTCTATCAATCACTTATCTATCATTCATCTATATAGCTGTCTATCATCTGTCCATCTATCATATCTATCCACTAAATCTATCTATCTATCTATCTATCTATCTATCTATCTATCTATCTATCTATCTATCTATCATATCTATCCACTAAATCTATCTATCTATCTATCTATCTATCTATCTATCTATCTATCTATCTATCTATCTATCCATCTATTTTGAGACAAGATTTCTCTGTATAGCCCTTGCCATCCTGGAACTTGCTCTGTAGATCAGGTTGTCCTTGAACTCATAGATCTGCCTGCCTCTGCCTCCCAAGGGCTGGGACTAAAGGTGGGAAGAAGATTTTAAAAATTATATAGTATAAGATCTTCCAAAGTTGTGTTTTCTGAGCCACAACTTATTTAGCACCTTTACGTTGGCTAGAGCTATGTTGAGTCCTTCCAAAGGCTCAGCTATACAGGGCTTCCCCTAGATGGTGGTTCTACTTTGGGGCATACTGGACTTTCCGAGGTATGATCTAGTTGGCGGTTGTGGTCACAGGGACCTGTCCTAGGAGGCTATACATTGTCCTAGGACATTCTCTTTCTCCCTCTCTGCATTCTGCCTCCCACAAGGTGCTTAGCCTCTGCCTGCTGTATGCCTTTGCCGTCATAGTGACCTAACTCATCTGGGCCCAGAATCAATGGAGCCAGGAGCTACGGCTGGAACCTCTGACTCTTTGAACCAGAACAAATCATTCCCCGCTCCAGCTACTTATGTGAGTATTTGGCACAGTGACTCACGATGGCACACCATCTCCTCTGCTTTCTGGACAATGCATCTGCTGCTCCATTGAGAGGAGGGGTTTCTCCTCTGCACCAGGGCCACAGGCTGCCATAAAAGGGTCTTCCTGCTAGAAGCTTTCAGGTTCAGAAGACAAAGCTGGCGTCTTCTCCAACCTTTCCTGGTCTCTGTTACTCCAGCTCTAGCTATTCCACAGTAGTAAGAGCACGTGAGACTCTACGGCCTTCCACTGCTCTGATTACGAACGCCTAGTCCCTGGACTTATGGACACATTTGACATAATCTGAGATAAGTTGTTGTGCAGCAAAAAGCAACTGGAATATTCTCAAAATTTTAGAAGTTAACATTTACAAAATTTAATGAATGAATTAAATTGCAATTTAGAGTTTCTGAATAGAAAATAACAGGAAATATATATATATATATATATATATATATATATATATATATATATATGTCTTGACTTCCTTCCAGAATGAACAGTGGTATGGACATGTAAGCCAAATAAACCTGTTCCCCCCTAATTCACTGTGGTCATGGTGCTTTATCACCATAGCACCATATACCTCGCTTCCCCTATATGATTTGGTTTATTTCATTGCCTTGATTTTAGGACCAGGTCACCTCTGCTCCCCTACATGTAATAAGCATGTCAAGCCTGGAGCAAAAAAGCTATTGTATAACAAACAAAATAAGTAAGAAAACATCAAAATAGAAATATAGTGTAGTGGAAACACAGAAGCACAAAGTAAAAGTCTTAAAACTTCAAGAGAAAAAAAAAATTGCTGGGCATGGTGGTGTATGCCTTTAGTCCCAGCACATGGGGAGACAGAGGCAGGTAGATCCTGGTGAGTTCGAAGCCAGCATGGTCTACAAAGTGAGCCCAGAACAGCCAGGGCTATACAGAGAGACTCTGTCTTAAAACAAAAACAAAAACAAAAACAAAAAGCAAAAAAAAACCCCAAAACATCAACAACAAAAATTAAAAAAAGAAAAGAAAAGAAACCCAAATTATCTACTAGGCTAAGCCATATGGAATGCAGCTCAATTGCAGACACAGTACAGTAATACAGAACTTTTGCTGTGTCTACGAATGGTTATCTACTAGGCTAAGCCATATGGAATGCAGCTCAATTGCACACACAGTACAGTAATACAGAACTTTTGCTATGTCTACGAATGCTTTTTGGCTGCTGTACTAATTACCTGAAGTGGCAGTATTTTAATCCACTCTAAACTCCCTCGTGGTTGAATGCATGCGCTTCTCACTATCTCCCCTATGTTCTGCATCCCTGAAAGAAAGACACACACACACACAGCCTTATATTTTAAATATCTTAAACAGATCAGTGGCTGGGCCACTCCCTAATTCCACATGGCTAATACACACTCTCCTCTTTTAGTCCTGAGTTTATACTTACTAAATCTGTATTTTATCTTTGCTGCCCTAGACCCTGCTGGGCAACCTTCCCAGGGCCGCTTTCCCTTGTATCATGCACGGTTCCCATGCCAACTACATGCCAACTGTGCCTTCCTCCTGTACCTTTCTGGTATAGTGGGTCTCCTATGCCCTGGTCATGACAGAACTGTCTTTTCCCTCTCCTGCGATTCTTGCCTGGGAATTCTAAAAGTCCCACCTCTGTCTCCCTGCCCAGCCATTGGCCACTGGTAACTTTACCTCCCAATTAGAGCCAACTTGGGGCAGGGACCCTCAGCATGGACATACAGCTTTCGTGTGATTTTTGGGAGCCAAATTAACACAAATAGCATTAGAACCAATCCACAACCATTACCCTCTCTCCACAAATAGCCACACCATCAAACAGAATGTATTAACAAAGTTATCCATGAAATAGAATATGGTTTCTCTAAACATCATTGCAATACTACTCTTAAATAAAAAGGGGGGCTGGTGAGATGGCTCAGTGGTTAAGAGCACTGACTGCTCTTCCAAAGGTCCTGAGTTCAAATCCCAGCAACCACATGGTGGCTCACAACCACCTGTAATAAGATCTGACGCCCTCTTCTAGTGCGTCTGAAGACAGCTACAATGTGCTTATTTATAATAATAAATAAATCTTTGGGCTGGAGAAGTCGGGTTGACCAGAGTGAGCAGATGTCCTAAAGTCAATTCCCAATAACCAGTTGAAGGCTCACAACTATCTGTACAGCTACAGTGTATACTCACATACATAAAATAAATAAATAAATCTTAAAAAAATAAATAAAAAGGGAACAGAGCTAGCAGCAAATACAAGAACCCCAGCCCCCTCAGAGCAGCATGACAAGTAAAAGGCAGAAGATATAAAGAGCTCGTGCTCAAGGGTTCCATGTGTCTAGAATTCTAGAAAGTTCAACTAATGTTGAGCAGCAAACAGCAGGTTAGTTGCTCCCCGGTAGTAGACACAGGGAGAGGTTATAGAATTTAGAGTGTTCTGACAGTGTAGCTTGCGGATCTGGAAATGTTTTATATCTTGATTGTGATGCGCACTTCTGCACACTTACCAAAAACTCACTGAACTACACACTCAAGATTGATACATTTAATTATTTACAAATCTACTACAATAAAATAGGTGAACACCAGCTATTTTATGTTTCAATTGAACAGAGACTTTTCATTAATAATACTGGGTGCTGAAGGTCTATGAAATAATATTTTCAAAACTGAGAAGGCTGTGATAAATCTGACATTAGCATGCATCAGAGATAGCTGGAGGGTTATGAAAACACATTCTCAGAGTACCAGAGCCATTTTTTTTTTTAGAAGGCCGATAACATACTTTCAAGCAAATTCCTAAGTATCCTGGGGTCTGTAGTAACTGAGCCTGTGGACCATCCATCTGGATCCTGGTATAAAAGAAGGTGTGAAAAGGAGCACTCTGGCCTCAGGACAGTGAGAGCAAACTCATGCCTGAGGGAGCACTCTGGCCTCAGGACAGTGAGAGCAAACCCATGCCTGAGGGAGCAC
>NW_022196912.1:4990734-5004959 GCF_008632895.1 Mastomys coucha | reverse complement strand
GTGAACCCACACTTGAGGTAGCACTCTGGCCTCAGGACAGTGAGGGTGAACCCACACTTGAGGGAGCACTCTGGCCTCAGGACAGTGAGGGTGAACCCACACTTGAGGGAACATTCTGGTCTCAGGACAGTGAGAGTGAACTCAAGCCTCTGAGGGAGCTAGCACTAGAATCTCTGCTGTAAAGAGACTAAATGGAAAGAGACAGAGGCAAGAAGCATTTTAAATGACATATTTCACCTCACCTCTCTCCTAGGATATATTGAATGGCTTTGGAGCAATAAAAATTGTTGTGTTGGGGAACAGTGCAGCAAGACAGTTCTTGCTTAGCATTCAGGGGCCCTAAGTTCAATCCCCTGTCTCTGCAGCAGCAGCAGCAGCAGCAGCAGCAGCAGCAGCAGCAGCAACAATAACAACAAAACAGAGAAGAAAGGAAAGAAGACTCAGTCTCTGATGCTTGCTAAGCTGGGAATCTTCCCTGCTGTAATATGAAGGAACAATTGGGCGCCGAGGACCAGGTACTTTATGTAGCAGTAAAACAGGAATGGAGTGCTGGGAAAGATCATGTCCCAGGGAAGCAATAGAGGGTAGGTTTTCTCCAGGGCATCTACAAACAATAATAAAACCTAGAAAAAGTAGATGGGCTCCATATTATAATCAGTTCTAGACACTGTCAGTGATAAAATACTGTCAATATAATTTTCTGCCCAGCTCCAAACTGCTGGAGTCAGCTGTCACATTTGCTTAGGCAATCTTCAAATTAGCCTGGTTTCCTTTTCTTTTAGTAAGTCCTGCCCTTCACACAAATGTTTATACAGAGATTTCCAAGTCAAGAATTGGGTTGTCAGCCACAGCTCTCCATACCCAAATTCCACGGGAAAGAGCTGGTCTCCCAGGAGTGTTGACACACCTGAGAACACAGGTGAGACCAACACTTCTGCTCAAATACCTGGTCCAAGAGGGACTTGCCCAGAGCCCTCAGGATGCAGGAACCGAAGAGCAGCATGGGACAGGATTCTTCCAGTTTCCATCTGTGCCCTGGATCTGACCCTGTGCCACACCCTGTGCCATACCCAAATTCTACCTGGAGAGAGCTGGTCTCCCAGGAGTGCTGACACAACAGGCTTACAGGAGGGAAAAGCCACAGTCAGAGTCGCAAGACCAGCCAACACAACAGATAACCAGATGATGAGAGGCAAGTGCAGGAACATAAGCAATAGAAACCAAGGCTACTTGGCATCATCAGAACCCAGTTCTCCTACCACAGCAAGCCCTGGATACCCCAACACACCAGTAAAGCAAGACTCTGATTTAAGGCAGGGCGGTTGTGGTGCACACCTTTAATCCCAGCACTTGTGAGGCAGAGGCAGGCAGATTTCTGAGTTCGAGGCCAGCTTGGTCTACAGAGTGAGTTCCAGGATAGCCAAGGCTATACAGAGAAACCCTGTCTTAAAAAAACAAACAAACAAAAAAAAACAAACAAAGAATTACAGGAAAACACAACCAAACAGGTGAAGGGATTGAACAAAACCATCTAGGATCTAAAATTGGAAATCACAAAGAGAGACAACCCTGGAGATAGAAAACCTAGGAAAGAGATCAGGAGTCATAGATGCACACATCACCAACAGAATACAAGAGATAGAAGAGAGAATCTCAGGTGCAGAAGATACCATTGAAAACATTGACACAACAGTCAAAGAAAAGCAAAATGAGAAAAGCTCCTAACCCCAAAAATTCAGGAAATCCAGGATACAACAAGAAGACCAAACCTAAGGATGATAGGTATAGAAGAGAGTGAAGATTCCCAACCTAAAGGGCCAGAAAATATCTTCAACAAAATTATAGAAGAAAACTTCCCTAACCTCAAGAAAGAGATGTCTATAAACATACAAGAAGCTTACAGAACTCCAAATAGATTGGACTAGAAAAGAAATTCCTCCCATCATATAATAATCAAAACACCAAATGCATTAAATAAAGAATATTAAAGCAGTAAAGGTGGGGGGCTGGAGAGATGGCTCAGTGGTTAAAGAGCACTGACTGCTCTTCCAGAGGTCTGGAGTTCAATTCCCAGAAACCACATGATGGCTCACAACTATTTGCAATGGGATTTGGTGCCCACTTCTGGTGTGTCTGAAGACAGCTACACTGTATATACATAAAATAAAATAAGTAAACATTTTTTAAAAAAGCAGTAACATATAAAGGCAGACTTACCTGAATTACACCAGACTTATCAACAGAGACTGTGAAAGCTAGAAGATCCTGGGCAGATGTCATACAGACCCTAAGAGAACACAAATGCCAACCTAGGCTGCTATACCCAGCAAAACTCTCAATTTTGCTGGGTATGGAGAAACCAAGCTATTCCATGACGAACCCAAATTTATACAGTATCTCTCCACAAATCCAGCCCTACAAAGGATAATGGAAAACTCCAACACAAGGAGGGAAACTACACCCTAGAGAAAGCAAGAAAGTAATCTTATTTCAACAACCCCAAAAGAAGATAGCTACACAAATGTAGGGCAGTGGTCTGTTCAGGCAATCTGGGCCCAGTCGAGTAATAGGTCTGGAAACCTGAAGCTCCAGTGGAAGACAGCTTCTGCCTACAAGGGATGGAAGGTGTTTGGCCATAACTCCTGGGACCCTGGGTCCTGTTTCAGTCACAACTTCTCACAGCCCCCACCCCTACCCCCGCAGGAGATGTGTGCTCTGTCACATAGACAATGACCCAAGCTCCCAACCTTCTAGCTGGACCCTACCCCTACCTCCAGTCATCTGACCACAGCCAGACATGCCCCGCCCCACAGACAGATAGGCCTTCCTCACACAATATAAGGAATGGTTCGCACCCCCTCTTGCTTCCTTTCTTCCTCTCTTGCTCTCTTCTTTTCTTGCCCTCTCTCTCCCTCTCCTCTCTTTCTTATCCTTTCTTTCTCTCTTCATGGTTATGACTGGCCTATTTTCTCTTTCCTATAATAAAATATCTCACGATTATGCATTGCCTCTTTTAACTAACATGCCGCACAGCTCCAGGAATCAGCAGCAGAGAGCCCCAGGCATCTGCAGCAGCGTCGGGACCATGGGCCAACACAGAAACATAATTCCACCTCTAACAACAAAAATAACATGAAGCAACAACCACTATTTCTTAATACTTCTTAACATCAATGGACTCAATTCCCCAATAAGAAGGCATAGACTAACAGACTGGATATGTAAACAGGACCCAGCATTTTGCTGCATACAGGAAACACACCTTAGTGACAAAGACAGACACTACCTCAGAATAAAAGGCTGGAAAATAATTTTCCAAGCAAATGGTCTCAAGAAACAAGCTGGAGTAGCATAAAATCTACTTTCAACCAAAAGTTATCAAAGAAGATAAGAAAGGACATTTTATACTCATCAAAGGAAAAATCTACCAAGATGAACTCTTAATTCTAAACATCTATGCTCCAAATGCAAGGGCACCCACATTCATAAAAGAAAGCTCAAAGAACACATTGCACCTCATACAATAATAGTGGGAGACTTCAACACTTCACTCTCATCAATAGACAGATCATGGAAAAAGAAACTAAATAGAGACACAGTGAAACTAACAGAAGTTTTGAATCAAATGGATTTAACAGATATCTATAGAACATTTCATCCTAAAACAAAAGAATATACCTTCTTCTCAGCACCTCATGGTACTGTCTCCAAAACTGACCATATAATTGGTCACAAAACAGGCATCAACAGATACAAGAAGATTGAAATAATCCCATGCATCCCATCAGATCACCATGGACTAAGGCTGGTCTTCAATAACAACAAAAACAACAGAAAACCCATATACACATGGAAGCTGAACAACACTCTACTCAATGATAACTTGGTCAAGGAAGAAATAATGAAAGAAGTTAAAGACTTTTTAGAATTTAATGGAAATGAAGGCACAACATACCAAAACTTATGGGACACAATGAAAGCAGTACTAAGAGGAAAACTCATAGCTCTGAGTGCCTCCAAAAAGAAATTAGAGAAAGAATACACTAGAAGCTTGAAAGCATACCTGAAAGTTCCAGAACAAAAAGAAGCAAATACACCCAGGAGGAATAGATGGCAGGAAATAATCAAACTCAGGACTGAAATCAACCAAGTAGAAACAAAAAGAACTATACAAAGAATCAACAAAACCAGGAACTGGTTCTTTAAGAAAATCTAGATAGATAAACCCTTAGCCAGACTAACCAGAGGGTACAGAGACAGTATCCAAGTTACAAAATCAGAAACGAAAAGGAAGATATAACAACAGAAAATGAGGAAATTCTAAAAATTATCAGATTCTACTACAAAAGCCTATATTCAACAAAACTGCAATATCTGGATGAAATGAACAATTTTCTAGACAGATACCAGGTACCAAAGTTAAATCAGGATCAGATAAATCATCTAAACAGTCCCATAACCCCGAAAGAAATAGAAGCAGTCATTCAAAGTCTCCCAATTAAAAAAAAGGCCAAGACAAGATGGGTTTAGTGCAGAATTCTATCAGACCTCCAAAGAGGCCTAATACCAATACTCTTCAAACTAGTCCATAAAATAGAAACAGAAGGAACAGTACCAATCTCATTCTATGAAGCCACAGTTACACTGATACCAAAACCACACAAAGACCCAACAAAGAAAGAGAACTTCAGACCATTTTCCTTTACTAATATTGATGCAAAAATACTCAATAAAATTCTTGCAAACTGAATTCAAGACCACATCACAATGATCTTTCACCCTGATCAAGTAGGCTTCATCCCAGGATGTAGGGATGGTTCAATATATGGAAATCCATCAATGTAATCCACTACATAAACAAACTCTAAGAAAAAAAAACCACATGATCATTTCACTAGATGCTGAAAAAGCATTTGACAAAATTCAACATCCCTTCACGTTAAAAGTCTTGGAAAGATCAGGAATTCAAGGCCTATACCTAAACATTGTAAAAGCAGTAAACAGCAAACCAGTAGTCAACACCAAATTAAATGGAGAGAAACTTGAAGCAATCCCACTAAAATCAGGGACTAGACAAGGCTGCCCACTTTCTTCCTATCTATTCAATATTGTACTTGAAGTTCTAGGTAGAGCAATTAGACAACAAAAGGAGGTCAAGGGGATACAAATTGGAAAGGAAGAAGTCAAAATATCACTATTTGCAGATGATATGATAGTATACTTAAATGATCCCAAAGTTCCACTAGAGAACTCCTACAGCTGATAAAACAGCTTCAGCAAAGTGGCCTGATATAAAATTAACTCACACAAATAAGTAGCTTTCCTCTACTCAAAGTATAAACAGGCTGAGAAAGAAATTAGGAAAATAATACCCTTCACAATAGTCACAAATAATACAAAATATCTTGGTGTGACTCTAACCAAATAAATAAAATACCTGTATGACAAGGACTGCAATTCTCTGAAGAAAGAAATCGAAGACCTCAGAAGATGGAAAATTCTCTCATGCTCATGGATTGGCAGGATTAATGTAGTAAAAATGGCCATCTTGCTGAAAGCAATCTACAGAATTCAATGCAATCCCCATCAAAATTCCAACTCAATTCTTCATAGAGTTGAAAGAGAAATTATCAAATTCATTTGGAATAACAAAAAACCCAGGATAGTGAAAACCATTCTCAACAATAAAAGAACTTCTGGGGGAATCACCATCCCAGACCTCAAGCTGTACTACAGACAACAGTGATTAAAAACTGCATGACATTGGTACAGAGATAGACAGGTAGATCAATGGAATCGAATTGAAGACCCAGAAATGAATCTACACACCTATGCTCACTTGATCTTTGACAAAGAAGCTAAAACCATCCAGTGGAAAAAAGACAGCATTTTCAACAAATGGTGTTGGTTCAACTGGCAGTCAACATGTAGAAGAATGCAAATCGATCCATTCTTATCTTCCTGTAAAAAGCTCAAGTCCAAGTGGATCAAGGGCCTCCACATAAAACCAGATACACTGAATCTAATAGAAGAGAAAGTCGGGGAAAACCTCAAACACATGGGTGCAGGGGAAAATTTCCTAAACAGAACACTAGTGGCTTATGCTCTAAGATCAAGAATTGACAAGTGGAAGCCAGGCAGTGGTAGCGCATACCTTTAATCCCAGCACTTGGGAGGCAGAGGCAGGTGGATTTCTGAGTTCGAGGCCAGTCTGGCCTACAGAGTGAGTTCTAGGACAGCCAAGTCTACACAGAGAAACCCTGTCTCGAAAAACCAAAAAAAAAAAAAAAAAAAAAAAAAAAAAAAAAGAATGACAAGTGGGACCTCATAAAATTGCGTTTCTGTAAGGCAAAGGACACTGTCAACAGGACAAAATGGCAACCAATAGATTGGGAAAAGATCTTTACCAATCCTATATCTGATAGAGGACTAATATTCAATATATTCAAAGAACTCAAGAAGTTAGACTCCAGAGAACCAAATAGCCCTATCAAAAAATGGGGAACAGAGCTAAACAGAGAAGTCTCAACTGAGGAAATTTGAAGAGCTGAGAAGCACCTAAAGAAATGTTCAACATCCTTATTCATCAGGGAAATACAAATCAAAACAACCCTGAGATTCCACCCCACACCAGTCAGAATGGCTAAGATCAAAAACTCAGGTGACAGCAGATGCTGGTGAAGATGTTGAGAAAGAGGAACACTCTTTCATTGCTGGTGAGCTTGCAAGCTGGTACAACCACTCTGGAAATCAGTCTGGCATTTCCTCAGAAAATTGGACAGGGTTCTACCAGAGGACCCAGATATACCACTCCTGGGCATATACCCAGAAGATGCTCCAACATGTAAGAAGGACACATGCTCCACTACGTTCATAGTAACCTTATTTATAATAGCCAGAAGCTGGAAACAACCCAGGTGTCCCTCAACAGAGGAATGGATACAGAAAATGTGGCACATTTACACAATGGAATACTACTTAGCTATTAAAAACAGAGACTTCACGAAATTTGCAGTCAAGTGGATGGATATAGAAAATATAGAAATTTCCTTGTTCTTAAATTTTGTATGTATATGGAATTCTTGGTGGAATATCTTTTCTCTCCTCCCTCCCCTCCCTCCTCCCTCCCTCTGTTCCTCCCTCCCTCTGTCCCTCCCTCCCTTCCTTCCTCCCTTCCTCCATCCCTTCCTCTATCCCTCCTTCTCTTCCTTTGCTTTTTCTTTTCTTTCTTTCTTATTATTTTTAGACAGGGTCTTATCACGTAGCCTTAGCTGCTAACCTCTGCCTCTTGAGTACAGGAATTGAAGCTTGCAGCATCATGTCAGGCTGCTTGGATGGTTTTGGTTTTTGTTGTTGTTTCTTTGCATTGTTTTGCATCTATTGCTACCCTTCCCTGTGGACCCTGTCGTCTCTGACTTGTTCTGTGTTGCCTTCTGGACCCTGTCATCTCTGACTTGCTCTGTGTTGCCTTCTGGACCCTGTTGTCTCTAACTTGTTCTGTGTTGCCTTCTGGACCCTGTCGTCTCTGACTTGCTCTGTGTTGCCTTCTGGACCCTGTTGTCTCTGACTTGTTCTGTGTTGACTTCTGGACCCTGTTGTTTCTGACTTGCTGCCTCTGTCACAGACTTGTTCTCCTGAATACATCATACCATTTTTCTTTTAGTAATTTCAATTTTTTTCTCTTCTCTTCCCTTTGTCTTTCTTTTTGCTTTTTTAAAATTGCAGGGTGCGAATTGATGGGCTCGTTTGAGTTGCTGTATGTGGAGTGGCTAAATTCTTATATTTGAGAGTAAGAGCTTGTGACACATTTCTAAGAACTTTAAGCCATGTGACTGTTTTTCTTTATTGGCACATCTTGCATGACTCAGGGACTCATCTAACTGGGGCAGTGAGAGAATGAAGAAAGGAAGGACACACACACACACACACACACACACACACACACACACACACACAGTACAGGAAAGCTGGGATCGGGTGATGCGGGCTCTTGGACTGAGAAGCCATAGCACCCTGGAAGCTCAGGACATTTATTATATACAGGTGAACAGGGAGGTAGGATTATTACATACAGATAAATAAAGAGATAGCGTGGGACATATGGCAGAAACAAGAAGGCAGGTTTAGCCCTTGGGTAGGAACAATTTCTTAGAACAGTCTTCAGGCTACAAACATTCTGGAGTTGGGGCAGAGCTAGGAGTGAAACCTACAGTCACACACTGTCAACATCCATACTCAGATCCAAGGAAGGCTCTGTCCTACCATAGATTTGAGCCACAGAGGTCCCTGGCATGGCCACGACCATGTCAAACAACACACATTAACCCAGGACTTCACTTGCTCCCTGCAGTCTATTTGTGATTTGTTTGAGACAAGGTCTCATTATGTGGTCCTGGCTAGCATGAGATCTATGTAGACCAGGCTATCCTCAAACTCACAGAGATCTGACTGCTTCCGCTCCTTGGACGCTGGGACTGAGGTGTGTACCAGCTATCACGTCCAGCAAAGCTCCGCCCCCTCCTTCCACTTTTCTGTCCCTCCTCACCTTCTGCTGCTCCTTCTCAGGGATAGCGCTATGCTGCCCACAGGTTTTTGAAAGGCCCTGTTCTTGACACTTTTCTTTCTCTTCTTCATACCTAAAAAAACGTTCTATTAATTTATCTTAAACTATAGATTTAATCTTCTGCTAACCCCATTCCATGGTGGAGACCATGCAGGGAAATTTTCATTGTAGTTATGAAGTCTAGAATTTTCATTTTGTTCTTTTAAAAAATTTCTTCGTCAGGCTCCATGCCCAGGAGTAGTTGACCAACACAAAATGAATGTCATGGTTTTATGTGTGAGTGAGTTGGGGAGGGCTTTTGGTTTCATTTTGGTTTATTTATTTATTTAAGGTAGAGAAGAGATTGAAGTAGAGTTGGTAGAGGGGCAGGCATAAATATGGGAGGAGCTGGGAAGAGAAAAATAAGAAAAGAATATACTGAATACATTTTTCTAAAAGATTTATTTATTTATTATATAGGTACACTGTAGCTGTCTTCAGACACTCCAGAAGAGAGTGTCAGATCCCATTACAGATGGTTGTGAGCCACCATGTGGTTGCTGGGATTTGAACTCAGGACCTTTGGAAGAGCGGTCAGTGCTCTTAACTGCTGAGCCATCTCTCCAGTCCAACTATATACATTTTTTTTTATTGAGAGTATTAGGAATTGAATTTACAAAAATAAAATTATTTTCATTATTTTAAATTGTGTGTATCATTTCTAGATCTTCTGGTTAAATTTATACCTGGTTTGTCACTTATCCCAATTGTAATGACACTAGCTAAGCTGGGTGTGGTGGTACATGGCAATAATCTCAGGACTTGGCAAGAAGAGGCAGGAAGATCTGGAGTTCAAGAGCCTCTTCATAGGGTTTAAGGCCATAGTGGCTACCTACAAACTGTCATAAGCAACCAACCAACCTCAGGCTAGTTCTGAATTTAAGTTCCTACAAAATGTCATTTACTAACAGTGGCTATGCGTTTTGCTTCCTGTTGGGGTCAGAGAGAGTGCTGCTCACTCTTCATAAGCATCAAGTTCCCTAATTCCGCCCACCTCCACCTCCCCTAGCCAGCTCACCAGCTGTACTTCCTGGCTAGAGCTAAGGCGAACTTCCTCCAGCAAGAGAGTCTGCAGTCTGCTCCCGAGTTAGCCCAGGCTGTCCCGGGGATAGCTCATGTAGTCACAGGCCTCATTCTGTCACTCTGCTGGTTTCCTTCTCCCAGCTGATCACTATATTTTGGGAAAACGCATTTTTGTCCTTTTTTTTTTTTTTTATGCCTTCTCTGGCAGTAAGCTACTGATTTTGCAACCCAGCCTACCTTTTGAAAAAGTCCTTGTCAGCCCCAAACCTGAGTGTAGAGGTGGGTCTAGCCTCAAAGACTCACCGCTACCATTCTTAGCAGACCTAAGAAACCTGTTTGGAATTAGGAAACATACTTGTTGGTTTGTCATCTGCCTTCTGCGGGCTGGAGTGTCTGTGTCTGTGACACTTTGTGCTGCCTACATTTGTTTTATCAAGACAGGATTTGTGACTATTTTCAAGTCTGCCAAAACCAGAAATCCTGTGTACATGCTTATAATTTTTAAAATTAGCTTCCAAGCATTATGAATTTACATTCTTCGTGTCTGAATTTTGTTCTGTTTATTTGATGAATGTTGAATTTCGTTGCGACGCACATTTAACTTGGGATCATTTGGCTTATTCTGAGGCTCGCTTCTGAGCTCCGTTGAAATGAGTCCAGCCTTTCATCCGTGGTTATCTACCAGTTAAGCTGCTACCTTTCGTGGTCTCTTCAAGACTCTTTACAGGACCTGGTGTGTTTTGAGGTCTTTGTAAGTCTGGGTAGTAGGAAGGCACTCACTCTCAGAACACTCAGTAATTCTCCTCCGTGTGTACAACTCTCAACTTAGCTTGAGACTTGTCGGGCTCCTTCCACAGCCCCGTGCAGCCCTGGAGATTTAACAGGCTCCTTCCACAGCCCTGTGCAGCCCTGGAGACTTAACAGGCTCCTTCCACAGCCCCGTGCAGCTCTTGCTCTGTCTGTGTTGCCCATTTATTCTTCACCTGGACTCTGTCTTCCAAATTCTAGTCACTTTAACCAGCCCTCTTCTTCTATAATCCACATAGCTGTGCCTAGTGCATGAACTCCGGGGATTGGGACTGGAAACTGCCTTCAGGCAGTGAGCTCACATAGGCTCATCTTACTATCTAGCTACCATCTCTTAGGGACCAGAGTTATATAGTAGCTGTTTGGAAATACAGGGTTTGGTTTTGTTTTGTTTTTCTTTTTTCTTTTCCGTTTCACTTATTGCTTATGACCGTAGAACTGGTCTCTCTTACTCCATCTTGGTCAAAAGTAAAAGCTGAACTATTTTGTTAGGAGATAGAAGTAGTTTTAATCATGATTTTCAGTTACTATGGTTGTTTTGTAGAAATGAATTATATGGGAGTAAGACAGCAAAAATAGGGCTGGAGAGATGGCTCTGGGTTAAGAGCACCAACTGCTCTTCCGAAGGTCCTGAGTTCAAATCCCAGCAACCACATGGTGGCTCACAACCATCCGTAATGAGATCTGATGCCCTCTTCTGGAGTGTCTGAAGACAGCTACAGTGTACTTACATATAATAAATAAATTAACTAATTAAAAAAAAAAGACTGCAAAAATAGCTGGTGTAGTGTGACATACCTGCAATCCCAGCACTCCAGCGGCAGAGGAAGGGGGACCACAGTTCAATAAGAGAGAAAGGGAGGAGGAGGGGAAGGGAGAGAGAGAGAGAGAGAGAGAGAGAGAGAGAGAGAGAGAGAGAGAGAGAGAGCGAGAGAGAGCCAACCAGGGAGATTTCAGGCAAGCAAGGCTGAGATCGAGTCTCTGTAAGTATTCCAAAGTCTCAGAGCCATTCAGTTGGCTGAGGCTGTGTGGGGAGGAGCTCCGAGCCCTGTGCTTGGGCAGCAACAGCCACAGCCTCCTAGACATGGAGGACGTCCTGCTTGTTCATCCGTGGTTATCTACCAGTTAAGCTGCTACCTTTCGTGGTCTATGGAGTTTGTTTTGAAAGCAGGAGTAACCACTTGTGTAGGTCTTTTGTCAACTTGACATAAACTTAGATATGTTTGGGAAGATAACATGCTGACTGAGGAAATGCCTCCGTAGGATTGGCCTGTAGGTAAGTCTGAGGGGCGGTTTCTTCATTGATGATTGATGTGGGAGGTCCCAGTTCACTTGGGGACAATAACCACCCTTGGGCTCGTGGTACTGGGTGGAATAAGAAAGGCTGAGCAAGCCAAGGGGAGAAGCCAGTAAGCAGCATCCTCAGTGGTCTTTGCATCGGCTCTGGCCTGGAGTTCCTGCCTTGAGTTCTTGCTCTGACTTCCCTCAGGGCTGGAGTGTGACCTGAGAGCTGCCATGAAATAAATGCTCTCTGCCCCAGATTGGTTTTGGTCCAAGTGTTTTATCACGGCAACAAAAACCTGAGATACCACTCAGAAAAGACTAACTGGTGGTGAGAAGCTTTTTTTGGAAGATCTTGGAACCAGAGGCCCAAACGAACACAGCGATAGAACTCTTAGTGATGCGGTCACTGCCAAGGACTAGGGAAGGGCATGGGGCGGGGGAGGGCTGGAGTGTCTGGACTTCTTCCGTGCCTCTTCTCAGTGCCATGCAGGTTATTACTGCATTATTCTGCAGCCACTTTTTGGTGTCCATTTCTTACTTATTGGTTCTGTGTTTTTGAGCCAGGCTTTCATTCTATATCCCAGACTAGACTGGAACTCACTCAGCCCATGGTATCTTCCTGCCTCAGCCTCCCAGGTTCTTGGGTTATGAGAGTGAGCTTTTAGTTCCTGGAATTATACTTAAGAGTTTTAAAAAGGGCTGGGGAGATGGCTCAGCTGTTAAAGGCTGGGCTCACAACCAAAAGTATAAGAGTTTAAAAAATTTTTTTTTATTATAAAAAAAAATTTGTGTATGTGTCTGTTTGCATGTGCATGCAGGAGAAGGCCAGAAGAGGGTGCCAGATCCCCTGGAGCTGGAATTGGAGGTGGTTATAAGCTGCTTGATATGGCTGCTGAGAACAGAACTCCTTTCCGCTGGAAGGCCACCAAGTATTCTTAACCACTGAGCCATCTCCCCAGCCTTGTATCTGAGGTCTGCAGTCTTTAATTATAGCACTGTGTTAATTCCTGCTCTTGTCACCGCAAAGCATCATGGGTTTCTTTTTTTTCTCTTTCTTTTTTTTTAATGTCTAAATTTTACTATTGTATCTGTGTACACACAGATACACTTGTGACAGTTCACATGTGGAAGTCAGAGGACTTTTTTTTTAAAAAAAGAAGAAAGGTATTTGGCTTATACTTCCATACTGTAGTTCATCAGGAAGGAAGTTGGGAAGGAATTCAAATAGGGGCAGAGTCCCGGAGGCAGGAGCTGATGAAGAAGCTATGAGAGGGACTGGCTTGCTTTCCCTTGGCTTTCTCAGCCAACTTTCTCACAGAACCCAAGACCACCACCCACAATGGGCTGAGCCCTCCTCCATCAATAAGGAAATGCCCTATAGCCAGATCTCATGGAGGCATTTTCTCAATCAAGGTTCTCTCCTTTCAGGTAACTCTAGCTTGTGTCAACTTAATATAAGGCTAGATAACAGACTAGCACATAGTCTCCATTTCTGCTTACCTTGCAGAGGACAGTCCTTTTTTTAATTTAAACTTTTTTTTAACGTATTCACTTTACATCCTGCTCCCTGCCCCCCTCCCAGTCATCTCCTCCCACAATCCTTCCCTTATCCCTCCCTTCTCCTCTAAGCAGGTGGGGTTCCCCCTGGGTGCCCCCCAACACTAAAAGCCTCTGCAAAGGAAGGCACTTCTTTTCCCACTGAGGCCAGACAAGGCAGTCCAGCTAGCAGAACCTATCCCATGTAAGGGCAATAGCTTCTGGAAGAGCCCCTGCTCAGTTTTCAAGCAGTTGTTGCTTCCTCCTTCTGATGTCCAGAGTCATAGACTACTCCCCTGCAGAGACTTCTCACAGAGACCAGCTAACCCCTCTCAGTGCTTAGCATAAGAAGTGCTCTGAGGTTCTAGGATGGCATTTCATAGCTGATGCACCATCAGAGTACAAATAGCCTACAGGGCTCTAGCATTTTTGTACATGGATCTGTCCTTTCTTCACTTCTTATTGCTCTGGTCAGGTTTCTGGGATGCAAGTGGTTCAGGACTCAGAAGAGGAATCCTGCCTTCCTTTTTAGCCTCTGGTATAGCTAACAATCCTTCATATTTCTTGGTTTTCAGGAACACCATTGCAAGCTCTCTCTCTCTCTCTCTCTCTCTCTCTCTCTCTCTCTCTCTCTCTCTCTCTCTCTCGCCACATGACCTCTGTTAGTCAGCT
The DNA here is from genome assembly GCF_008632895.1 of Mastomys coucha. Classification (NCBI taxonomy): domain Eukaryota; kingdom Metazoa; phylum Chordata; class Mammalia; order Rodentia; family Muridae; genus Mastomys; species Mastomys coucha. Next base: position 4,991,035 of record NW_022196912.1, on the reverse strand, counting down.
TCAAGTCACTGTGACAAATACTCAGGCTAATCAACTTATAAAGAGGTGGGGCTTATTTTGGTTCATAGTTCCAAAGTTTTAGTCATGGTTAACTGTCATTGCTTGTGCAGATGAAGGTGAATCTCTGTGAGTTCTGAGACAGCAGAGTCTACAAAGTGAGTTTCAGGACAGCCAAGGATGTGTAGAGAGACCCTATCTCAACAAACAAACAAACAACCCTCCCCAAACAGTCCCTCTGTGGTCAAGGAGTGGAAGACATGGGAAAAGACTGGAGAGAGAGAGAGAGAGAGAGAGAGAGAGG
>NW_022196912.1:4937284-4990625 GCF_008632895.1 Mastomys coucha | reverse complement strand
GAGAGGGAGAGGGAGAAAGGGAGAGGGAGAGGGAGAGGGAGAGGAAGAGGAAGAGGGAGAGTGGGAGGGAGAGAGAGAGAGAGAAAGGGAGAGGGAGAGAGGGAAAGGAAGAGGGAGAGGGAGAGGGGGAGGGAGAGGGGAAGGGAGAGAGAGAGAGGGAAAGAGAGAGGGAGAGAGAGGGAGATGTAGAGGGAGAGGGAGAGGGAGAGGGAGGGGGGAGGGAAAGAGAGAATATTTTTGAACACCTTTTTTCAAAACCCTAAGTCCAGGAAGAAGTAAGAAAGGCTTAGAATAGTGGCTGGTGCTTCCAGTTAGCCCTTCTTCCCTCTTTCCGCCTGAGATGTGTCAAGCACTGCAAGAGTAGGAGAAGCATGTGGAACAGAGCAGGATGTTATGGGATCCTGTGCTCTCCCCCATAGTCACCTCATAGGACCTTAGATACAAACAACAGTTCATGGAAAGAGGAAGTGCGTACTCTGTCTCCTGTGAGGTCATGAGACTTGCAGACGTTTCCTGTCCAAGGGGATAGAAAGACAGCCGAGCATGTCTGGAACCTCTGAGAAGGTACAGGCGTACCCAAGGTAGCATCCAATGGGGCTGAGGGATGGAGGAGCAGATGACCAGTACATGCCATAGACTCAGACGTAGAAAGACGAGAAGTGAGGGCCAGGGCTCCATCTTGTAGCTGAAACCCAAATCCACCTCATCCTCGAGGTTTCTCAAGGCTGGCTGCCTGCTACAGTGGCAAAGGGAGACTATGCTTACAGCAGACTGACCTCACAAAACATTTATTCATCAGTGTGTGCGCACGTGCACACGAGCATGTGGGGTCTTATTGTGGTACGCTTACAGAGATCAGAGGAGAACTTTGTGGGATTTGGTTCTCTCTCTATCATGCAGGGTCTGAGATGGAACGGGGGTTGACAGACCAGCAGCAAGTGACTTTACCTGCCAGACCATCCTGCTGGCCTCACGTGGACTTTGGATCTGAGATTCATTACTGATACATAAAGAAAATTAATATCCTGTGTTTGCAAGTTATGACTTATTTTGTAGTGGGCATGGGAACTGGAATTATCTATGAGCAGACGGTATAACATCAGCATTTTCCAGGCTTACAGAAATTATTGCTGAGCTCACAGACTGGAGCTCCAGGAAGGAAGGGCTGAGTAGGGCGAAGGGTCCAAGACAAATCCCACTGAAGTTATTTGTTAATGTGTGAGTTATTCTTTGAAAGGGACTCTGGCCCTTTTGAAAGGGAGGTTCTCAGACGCCTTGAAACTTTAGGCATCTTCAAAGACAGCTCAGACATTGCTAATGAACAAATATATCTGAGTTCTGCACTATCGATGTCACCAGATCCTGTTCAAATGGTACAAGGTAAAGGTAAGATGCAAAGTCATCACCAGGAAGGAATGCTTCCATGTGATGGGTCTCAAGGTGTGCTACTGTGGCGGCTGCAGTAGGAATGGCCCCCATAGGCTCATAGATTCCAATGCTTAGTTATCAGAGAGTGATACTAGTTAGGAAGATTTGAGAGGTGTGGCCTATTGGAGTGGGTGTGGCCTTGTTGAAGGAGGCCTGTCACTAGGGGTGCATGGCCCACTCTCAGTCTCTCACTCGGCTTACAGATCAGGATGTAGCTCTCAGCTACCACTCCAGGGGCTGTCTGCGTGCCACCAGGCTCCCCACTGTAATGATTGTGGACTAAACTGTAAGTGGGGTTCTGATGCTATCCCTTTTCCTCAGCTGGTTCTTGATTTGTCAATAAAGAAAGCCAGGGGGTTGGGGGAAATCGCTGGGCGGAGGGTAAAGGTGGGACTTCTGGGTCCCAGTAGGAAAAGGCAGATACAAGGAGAGGGATTTTTTTCCTGCCATGCTTTGGAGGAAGAAGAACACAGCAATTATGTAAGGCCTTGGGGGATGTTCAGCAGGGGCTAGATGAAACAAGCAACTAAGTTTAGGGCAGCAGGAGGAACAGAGATAATAAATTGGTAAGGGCATGTCTTTCCAGGCCAGAGATATCTGCACCAAGCAAGTGTGCCTCGTAGGAAAGTTATAAAGGAACAAAGTTGAGTGTGTGTCTTTTATCTGAGAATTCAAGGGTTTCAGGAGTGAGCTGGTAACTTGGTCACCTCCGGAGCTAGGACAAAGGGGAAGCCAGGAGGGACCAGAGTGAGGTCTGATCCCGGGCAAAGGTGATAGCTTTTTGAAATTGTAAGGAAGCCCCCAATTAAATAAATGCTTTCTTTCATAAGAGTTGCCATGGTCTTGATGTCTCTTTATAGTAACAGAACAGTGACTGAGACACATATAGAATTATCTCTCTCTGAGAACATGTAGCCTCATGCTTGAGAGAGAGAGAGAGAGAGAGAGAGAGAGAGAGAGAGAGAGAATGTATGTGTGTGTGTGTGTGTGTGTGTGTGTGTGTGTGTGTACTAGACATAAAATCCAGTCTAGTCTTGAACATGCTAAGCAAGTACCTCAGCTCTTGTGTCCTGTTGAGGGTGTCTGAGACTGATTCATTAAGATAGATGTGGCATCTTCTGAGTCTCTGGTAAGGAGAAAGAAAAGTAGGAACCAGAGAGGTAAAGAAAGAGAAAGCCAATTTCTACAAATGTTCTAATCATGCTAATCTGGTGGCATGTGCTTGTGATCCTGATATTTGGGAGGCTGAGACAGGAGGATTGCTAAAAGGTCAAGGCTAGCCAGGGCTACAGAGTGAGATTGAATAAAAAAAAACAAGCAGGAATGTGGCTTGGTTGATGTTGTGTTTGCTTATTGTGCAGGAGCACCACCTGTAATGGGCACACATCTGTGATCCCAATATCTGGTGCACACAGACAGAAGAATAGAACTCAAGGTAAAGAGTTCAACTAAAGAATTCATCTTCAGCTATATATAAAGTTCTAGGTCAGTCTGGGATATATAGGAACTTACCCTTAAAAAAACAAGACTATCCAACTGAAGGACTCATGGGGAGAAGCCAGAGCAGAATGAGCCTTTGAGATTGTGATGAGGTTTGAACATCACTTTTGCCACGAACTGAAGGGCTCAGAGGGCAAGTATTTCTAACTGTTCTGTGCCTTCACTTTTAAATAGGTAAGTGGGCACTCATTCATTTTGATAATCTGTGCCTTGACTTTTGAATAGGTAAGTGGGCACTCATTCATTTTGATAATTTGGTTCTCACCTTACCTCCTCCTCTTCTGCTTTTAAAAATTATTTTATTAATTTTTTCCCCTCTGTTGTGAGCTGCCATGTGGGTGCCTAGTGCTCCTGACTGAGGAGACATCCCTCACTTTGTTGATGTTTTAAAAGAGAGGGTCTTGCCGGCGTGGTGGTGCATGCCTTTAATCCCAGCACTTGGGAGGCAGAGGCAGGAGGATTTCTGAGTTTGAGGCCAGCCTGGTCTACAGAGTGAGCTCCAGGACAGCCAAGGCTATACAGAGAAACCCTGTCTCGAAAAACAAACAAACAAACAAACAAAAGACAGGGTCTTGCTGCTTAGCCCCATCATCTTTCTGTTTCTGTCCCCCAATGTTGGCCGCCGGACAGTCTATCCAAAATGGCGCCAAACTTCACTTCCGTACCATGGACAGCTGCTTGGCGCAGGTGCACGGTAACAGTGACACGTCTCTCCCTTGGCTCTCCCCCTCCCGATGGGGATATGCTAATAAGGTGCTTGCACTAGACTAATCAGACAGTAACACGTTTGCTCGCCCCCCTCCCTCGGGGGTAGTTTAATGAGGTGTCTGCATGGTGCACCAATCAGACAGTCTCGCTCGGCTATATAAGCCAGCAGCTCCAGGGTATCTGGGTCCTTCGCTTCAAACTTCAAGAGGAGCTCCAATAAAGTGCTGCTGAGAAGAATCCTGTTGCCGCGTCGTTCTTGCGGGCCAGACCGGTCGCGACACCCCAAGGGCTGGAATTATGTACACACCACCACTTGATACTTTGACTTACTCAGAAATGTATTCTTATTTTTGACCCCTATTCCCTCATATCCACACGCTCACTCCTTATAAAGAGGCTGCTGTGAGAAACTGAGGTCCTTGGGTGAACATTTCAGAGATATTTCAGCCGCCAATCATCAGGTGAATGGATTTGTGAGATCTGCCCTCTCCGATCAAGCCTGGAGAAAACTATAGCCCCTGGCAACAACTTGGCTGTTATCGTCTGAGAAGCCTTATGTCACACACCAATGAAGCTATTCCCAGATTTTTGACCATTAGAAATTATGAGATAATACATGTTTAACTTGTTTTTATATTCGGAGGGATTTGATATTAAGACATAGAGAAGTCATAGCTGGCTCAGACCCATCTCACAATGGGCTCAGGTTACCCCTAAACCTGTTCCGTGGTTATTTTCCTAGGACTAGAATGCATGCTCAGGATAGATATGCTTAACAACCAGATACTCCCCAAGTGGTTCCCTGAGGCGAAGAACAAGGGCTATTGTGCAGAGAGACAATGGCCATTGTGAAGGGCTCTTAGGAAGGAGCACTCTGAAAGCATCCTTGTTCGAGTTACCTGACTGGTGCTGTCCAAAGACACAGAGGCCATGACTCCACAAGAGTGACAGCAGACTGTCTTAAACTTAACCAAGCAGTAACTCCAGTTGCAACTGTTTCTAGATGTGACGGCATTACATATCTGGTGTGCACCTACTGTCCTGCCATATGCTTTTTCTTTTTACCAGTTACTGAAGCTCTCAGAAGTGGACCTTGCCTAATCTGTCTTCACCAAGTCACCTCAGGAGTGAACAACCTGCCCAGCCCAGCAGTAATCAACTCCACAGCACCCTGACTGCTGCTCCCTTCCATGGGACATGGCACTGCGCTATCACATTGATGACAAGTTTAACGGGCACAGTAAACGGAAAGCTCTAGACACACTTCATGTATAGAGAGTAGGACATAAACTCCATAGAAGGCTGAGGACTTGCTGCTTTGGTGAGGGTCATAAAGGTCCAATTATCTGAGGTATGAAGATATTTCTCTTCTCTGGTGACAGTTATTGGTTCAAGGTCTTCCCACCACTAAGTGTCACAAGGCCTCCTGGGTCTCTTGGGCTTTTGGTGGTAATGTATTTCTCACTTGGACATTCATCTTTGACTAATTTGCTTAGTGGCTAGAAAATGCCTGTTTTGAGTAATGCTCAGAATGAGAGCAGTCTCTAGAGCAGGTCAGGCTGCTGTGCAAACTGTTCCACTCATTTGGGTCATGTGACTCATCATTGGAGCCTGTGACTCATCAGATAGAATGGTTCTGGAGATGTAAGGATGCTCTAGCAGTCTTTGGCAGGTTGCTTTGGTGAATCATAGCCCGGATCCTTGGAAATGCTTAGTTAAGTGATGCCACATGCTGAGAATAACACTTCTTCAGAGAACAAGTTGTGGCCTGTTACTAGGCTTTAGAGACTGAACACTTGGTGGGGAGCTACTAAGTAACCATGTGAAAGAACTGTTTCTCATATGGATGTTTTCTGGCCTACTAAGTCTGAAAGTTGCCAGTGGCTTTGTGAAATGGCATGAAAGCATTGAGGGGGACTGGAGTGGGTTGAAGGCCAAGTTGCATGGGGAAGTAGCTCAGTTGTGAACACTCTCCACTCTGTGCTGTTGGTAGCCTGAGCCTATGACCTTAGTTGAAGAAAACGCTTGAGGCCAGTTTATAACTGTTTCTCCTGATTTGTAAGTGTCACCTGAAAGAGAGACAGACCACAGCTGTACTACCACCTTGGAAAGGTGACAGACAGCAGTAAAAAGAAAGCCTTCCATTGGACTGGACTTTGAGCAGAGCACGTGGTTGTTCTCTGCCTGAAATGCTAGCTGGCCAGATGTTTTGAGTCATCAATTCACTGGCTACAGTTAAGGCTTTGTTTGGATGCTCAGAGACTTGGTGGGTACACAATTGGAAAACTGGTGTGTGAGGAAGCAGTCTATACATAGACCTCTCCACGTGAGCCCAGGGCAGGATGGCATTTGTGTCTCATCCAAAAGCCTGGAAAGGGAGGCTCACACTGCCATGCCACAATGTCAATCAGGTGAAACTAATGTTTCTGTGATGGCAGCCGTCCTTTCCAGTCACTGCTGGGATTGCCCAATGGGCTAAGGAGCACATAGCTAGTGAGTCAGGAGGGAGGAAGTACCGGGCTCAGCAGCACCCTCATGAATACGCATTCACCAGAGAGTTGATCACACAGGCCTGCTCCCATCAGGGAAAGCACAGCACGAGTAGTAACTAGATATGGAGTTGCTTCTTCTGCTCGCAAGATCCTTGCCCTTTCTGTTGTGACTTGTCAGATAATTTCATCCCAAGCCATTTATTTTATATAATCATTGCTTCTGACCACAGAATTTATTTCCCATAATTCAGTGGGGGCACTGGGCCCATGCTCAGAGTCACTGAGTCAGAGCAGTGGTTCAGCAATGGCCATCTAAGTGGTGCTGCTGGGAGGAGCCCTCAGGTTGTAGCAAATGCTCTCAGTCCACATTCGCTATTGCTGCTCCTTCCTAGCTGGATTCTCGAACCCAGAGATGAAGGGGAGAGCAATGGGAGCTGCTGCTCTCGTACCTGTAGTGATACACACAAGCACATGCTTTGTAAACCATGTCTCAAGGTTAGGCTGCTATAGTAGCCAGGGTTCTCTAGAGGGTTAGAGCCGATAGAATGAATGTATATATATATACATATATATACACACACATACACATATGTTATATAGTATATGAACATATACATACATGTATACATATGAATATATAAGTATAAATATATAATATATTATATATGAACATATATGTATATATATGAATACATAAATTTATATATATAGAGAAGAACCTATTAAGGGGCTAGAGAGATGGCTCAGTGGTTAAGAGCACTGGCTGCTCTTGCAGAAAGCCTGGCCTCAATTCTCATATTCTACATGGCAGCTCGCAATTCTCTGTAACTCCGGTTCTGGGAGATGCAGTGCTCTCTTCTGGCATCCTTGGGCATACAAGTGATGTGCAGGCAGCTGTGAAGGCGCACCCCCCCCCCAAGATAAAATGTGAAGTTTTTTTATCTGTATTGGTGTTCTGCCTTCATGTATGTCTGCGTACTACGTGGATTCATTGCCCACAGAACCCAGAAGGCATCAGATATCCTTGTCTGTTTCTAAATTTTATTCCTAAGAGGTTTGAGCCATAAAGAGTTCTTCTTGGACTAGAGGTTAATTATAGATTTCCATTGGTTTACTCGTCTAAAACATGGATACACTGTTGCTTCAAGGGTCTCCTGCTTTTGAGTCACACCCAGCGTGCATTGGCAGTGGAGTTTGCCCTGATAGTCAAGATGTACATCACACCCCTCTTTGTATGTTGTTTCAGAGAAGGTCACGATGGCCAGGTACCAATCTCAGCAGTTAGCTCTGGGCTTGTTGATTTGTTCCTGGTGGAAACATTTCTCCCTTAGAAGCTAAGACTCCTGGAGCAGCACAGCCCAGACCTCCCCATAATCAAGTTTAGAAACAGGCACAGGGAACTTCAAGGAGCAACATGAATGGGCACTGGGAGAAAGTAGTTAGAAATATAAGCATGAGCCAGGCTCATACCTTTAATCCCAGCACTTGGGTGGCGGGGTGGGGAGATAGGCAGATCTCTACGAGTTCAAGGCCAACGCTGTCTACAGAACAAGTTTTAGGACAGCTAGGGCCAAGTCACAAAGAAACCAAGTCTCAACAAAACAAACAAACAAACAAACAAACAAACAGACACTCAAAAAAAAGAAATATCAGCTATGGCCACAGGACAGCTGAGCAAAGAGGATTGTAATGATAATTTTTCCATGTTTCCAAATATAGTAAACAAATATTTTTATTTTTTTTCTGTTTCCTCATGTCTTTTTTCTTTTTTTAAAAAAAGATTTATTTTGTTTATTTATTTATATTATCTGTTCATTGGTGTTTTGCCTACATGTATGTTTGTGTAAGGGTGTCAGATCCCCTGGAACTGGAGTTATAGGCAGGTATGAGCTGCCATGTGGGTGCTGGGAATTAAACCTGGGTCCTCTGGAAGAGCAGCCAGTGCTCTTAACTGCTGAGCCAATCTCTAGCCCACATTTTTCACATCTTTATCTAATATAATATTGTTGACTTCTATGTTATTTAAGCTACAATACATATATGTAAACTGCATATGAATTTGCTAAGAGAAAGATAAAGATCATCAAATAATATATATGATTGTTATATGATAATATATAAAATAATATGATATATGATAAATATGTGAACATATTATACATAATGTATACATATATATTGTATTAAGGGGTTGGAGAGTTGCTCAGTGGTTAAGAGCACTGGATGCTCTTTACCTTTCATATTTATATACATTTTAATATCTTGTAACTTACATATCAACATAAAAGTCAACATCCATTCTGTTTGATGAGAGAATTATAACAGGAGGTCAGAAACCTATGGTCAAAGACTGCCCATCTGCCTTTGCAGATAAGGTTTCGGTGGAACACAGCTATGCTCACTTGTGTATTTACTGCCTATGGCTGCATTGTATGGCTGTATTGCAATAGAAACTGTGTGCTCTGCAAAACCCAAGATATTTACCATTTGGCCCTATAAGAAAAGCCTTCCGTTCCCCCAGCCAGTATGATTTTTGTTTGTAGCGACAGTTGTTAGATGCTAGGCAGAGCACAGATTTCTGATTATTGGCTTTGTTTGGAGATTAAACACAAAGCTATGTATAGGTACCCCTTTATCAAACGATAGACCTTGGTGGCTAACACATCACCCTGGCCAGGCTGAACTGTGTTTACTGAATTTCATTTTCCTTTGTGTTTCCAGTTAGGCTGGTCCACGAAACAGAGTCTCACTGGCCTCTGACAAGTATAAGTGAAGCTGTGCGGGTTTGATAGCTCACATATGTGATCTGCCGGCTCTCCAAGGGTAAGTGAAGCCATGCTGGTTTGATAACTCATATAAGTGATCTGCCGGCTCTCCTAGATGGTCCTCACAGACTGCAAGGCTTCATCTTCCCTTGAATCCAATTTCAGCTTGTCTGACTCAGGACTGAGTGTGTGCTTAGCTCCAAGAGGAAGGGTCGGAAGCAACAGGAAGAGGCACAGCTCCCAGACTGTTCACACGGGCTCCAGCTTGCGTCTGCTCTTCCTACGTCACAGGCTGACCACCTGCGTGTGCTGAGGGCTTCAGGCTCTCGCAGCATTGGATGGAATGGCAACAGCCCCACAGACTGCATGGAACCAGCAGCCACACAGGATAAGGTAATTTCTAATAGAATCCTGTGTGTGTGTGTGTGTGTGTGTGTGTGTGTGTGTTGTGCAGGTGTACATGCGTGTATGTATGTGTGTCCTTGTGGGATTGAGTATATTTTGTTGTTGTTAACTTCTGAGTTTTATAGCATTTTGGTTAATAAATGTATTTCCTGGAGCCAGGCGCGGTGCTCTTGTGTGGTATCCACCAGAGAAGATCACTCAGAAATGGGTTCAAGCTGGCCAGCCACAACTGGTTGTTCAGAACCAGAGTGGAGTCCCGAACCTTTCTCGGGGTGAGCTTTGAGACACAAAAACCACATCCCAGGTTGACGTGCTTCAGTTAGCAGAACAGTTAGCCAGCATCAGAATTACAGAAGCCAAAAGCCAAGTGAGTACACTTAGAGACATTCCCACAGTTATGAACTTTGAGGGACCGGGTCTTTTTCTTGTTTTGTCATGCAGTAATGCCTAGGTGCTCGGTTCCAGGGCCTGAATGGGAAGTGCGTCATGACATCTAGCTTCCAACATAGCTAAGATCTGAGGGCCTGTGCTCCCAGCACTCAGGAGGCTGAGCCAGGAGGATAGAAAGTTTGAGGCCACTCTGGGCTACATAATTTCTCAAACATATCATATATATATGTATATATGTATATGTACATATACATATATATGTATATATATACACGAGTGTATTTGGTTTAACATTTAAAGGATTTTTGTGTATGTGTGTTTGTGGCTGTAGGCATGCATGTCAGAAAACCACTGGTGGGAGTTGGGCTCTCTACCTCATGGGACCTGGGAATCGAACTTACAATTTCAGACTTGGCAGCAAGTGCCTTTACCTTCTGAGCCAACTTGCTGGCCTAGTTTGACAATTTTTAATAAATGTGCTTCATGAAACTCCTTTTTAATTTATAAAAAATTACTTTATGATGGGACCAGATAGATGGCTCAGTGACTGGAGTATTTGCTGCTCTTGTGGAGGACTGGAGTTGGCTTCCCAGAATCCACACTGGATGCCTCACAAGTACCTGGAACTCCATGTCTTAGTCAGACTTTTCATTACTGTGAAGAGACACATGGCCACAGCAATGTTTATTTCTTATAAAAGAAAACATTTAACTGGAGCTGGCTTACAGTTTCAGAGGTTCTTCTATCTTCATGGTGGGAGGCATGGCAGCATGCAGGCAGACATGATGCTAGAGGGGCTGAGAGTTCTGCATCTTGATCTGCAGACAGTAGAAGGAAACTATGAATGACACTGGGGAGAGCTTGAGCATATGAAACTTCAAATCCTGCCCCCACAGTGGCACACTTCCTCCACTAAGACCACACCTACTCCAACAAGGCCACACCTCCTAATAGTGCTACTCTCTATGGGCCAAGCATTTACACATGAGTCTATGGAGGCCACACCTATTCAAATCACCACACTCTAGCTACACACACACACACACACACACACACACACACACACACACACACGCGCACACACACACACACACGCACACACACACACACTCGTGTGTGCGTACACACACGCACACACACGCACACACACACACACTCGCTTGTGTGTACACACATGCACACACACGCGCACACACACACGCGTGTGCACGCACACACACACGCGCACACACAAACACACACACACACACACACACACGCACACGCATGCGCGCACACACCCACGCACATACATGCACCCACATATACAGATGCACACACAAAGGCACACATGCACACTTGTATACATAGATAAAAATATAAGCAATCTTTAAAATTTATTCCTTATGGATTAATATATGATCAATTAATTATAGTAACTATTTCCATATTTCCAAGCAATGTATATATAATCCCTGTGTAGAGTTGGTGTAATATTTTATTATTATAAATTCTTTATATACTTAATTTTGTTAATTTTTTCTAGTTTAGTAAAAAAGGTGTGTCAACATCTATGATAGCTTTGTTGACTCACCCTTGTAAAAATTACTGGAAACATTTTTCTTTATGCATTCTTTGAAAATATTGTTAGGTGCATGAAAGTTCACGACTAGTGTAGGTTCCTGTTAACAACTGAGCTAATATATAAAATATGTGGTGTCGTGCCTGATAGTCATAAGCAACAACAGAGAGCAGCTGCTGAAATTATCTTTGTCTTTGTCACTGTCATTGTGGTCTCCCTGGGTCTCATCCTGAGCAGGTTTACTGCTGTCTGCTAGGGACAACGAAGAAGAGAAAGAATTGAAGGATTTCCGGTTAGGGTGGGGCCGGGGACTCAGCTCAGTGGTGTAGAGCTTTGCCTGGCATGCTCAGGTCTTAGCTTGACCCGAGTACTGAAAGAGCAAATGGCCTCTCTGACAGTGCAGGATGCTGCTTAGATTCTTTTTCTTCAAACAAGGTGATGGAAACTCCAGGAAAGAGAGGCCCCAGGCTTGGACAAATCGACAGGGAGCCTGCCAAAAGAAGTCTCCTAGGCAGCCAAGATCATACAACAGAAACAGATTGCTTGTTGGATGTTAGCCTTTGTGTTTTTGAGGCCCAGCAAAATTAAGGAAGGGGAAAAAGCAAAGCAAGGCCTGGCCCAGAGCAGCCATCTCCCTGCTGTGGGAGGTTGGCATGATCTTTTCAGAGGTCCCCTTGGATTTTGGTCATGTCCACAAGGGTCACATACATAGTAGTGACCATTCTCCACTACCAACGAGAGTCTCGACTCTGCCAAACCTGGATGTGCTTAACATTCGGGTCTCCCTGCCTCACTCCCTGCATCTGCCAATCCATGCTTGAGTATGGGCGCCTTACTGTTTTATTAGATGTTCTTGTTCTAGTTGAGATGTTCACTGTAGACTGCCAATATGAACTTGTGTGTGTACATGTGTGCTTGTGTGTGTGTCTATGTATGTGTTTGTGTATGTGTGTTTTTATGTGTATATATGTGTGTTTATGTGTATATATATGTGTGCGTATGTGTGTTTGTGTGTATATATGTGTGTGTATGTATATGTTTGTGCATATGTATGTGTTTGTGTGTATGTATGTGTGTATATGTATATGTTTGTGCATATGTATGTGTTTGTGTATATGTATGTATGTGTATGCATATATTTGTGCATATGTATGTTTGTGTGTATGTATGTGTGTGTATGCATATGTTTGTGCATATGTATGTGTTTGTGTGTATGTATGTGTGTGTATGTATATGTTTGTGCATATGTATGTGTGTGTATGCATATGTTTGTGCATATGTATGTGTTTGTGTGTATGTATGTGTGTGTATGTATATGTTTGTGCATATGTATGTGTTTGTGTGTATGTATGTGTGTGTATATGTGTGTTTATGTATATGTGTGTATGTGCATGTTGTACTGTGTGTATATATATGTGTGTATTTGTGTGTATGTATGTGGGTTTGTGTGTGTACGTATCTGTTTGTGTTTATATGTGAGTTTGTGTGTATGCATGTGTTTGAATGTTTTTTTAAAGATTTATTTTTATTTTTATTTTTATTTATTTTATTTGTACAAGTACACTGTAGCTGTACAGATGGCCATTAGTCATCATGTGTGTGGCTGCTGGGAATTGAACTCAGGACCTTTGCTGGCCCCACTTGCTCCAGTGTAATACACTGTAGCTGTCTTCAGACATACCAGAAGAGGGTGTCTGATCTCATTATGGGTGGTTGTGAGCCACCATGTGGTTGCTGGGATCCGAACTCAGGACCTTTGGAAGAGCAGTCAGTGTTCTTACCCACTGAGCCATCTTGCCAGCCCCTTGAATGTTAAATATATATTGTATGTGTGTGTGTGTGTGTGTGTGTATGTGTGTGTGTGTGTGTGTGTGTGTGTATACATATATATGTGTGTGTGTTTGTGTGTTATAGGTATGTGTGTGTGCACGCGCTTGTGCATGTACATGCAGGTATGCCTATCTTTGAAATGGTCTTGCTCACTGAGCACTTGATTGTTTAAAATCCCTTGGCCTCCAAATGACTTCCTTCACCTCTCTGAAACTCTTTGCTGACTGAAATCTACAGAGTCTTAAGAAGTTAAAGTTTAAAGATGTTTTAGAGATTAATTATCCTTTGCTCCTCGTTTGACTGAAGACAGAGTTCAGAGAGATGAAGTGATTTGCCCTGAATCACAAACTTGTGAGAGGCAAGTAGGGTTGAACTGAGCTTAGAGCAACAGTGCCAGGAAAGAGATTCCACAGTGGATTGGTGGCAAGGGAAGTAACTGGAAATTCAGGATGCTGGATGCCTGGATGAGCCAGCTGGGATACTTTGGTGTTTTGAATATGCTTGGCCCTATAGGGAGTGGTACTGTTAGACAATATAGCCTTGTTGAAGAAAGTGCCACTGTGGGGGTGGGCTTTGAGATCCTCCTCCTAGCTACCAGTGAGACAATCTTTTTCTGGCTTCCTTTGGATGAAGATGTAGAAATTTCAACTCTTCCAGTGCCATGCCTGCATTGATGTTGCCATGCTTACTGTCATCATGATAATGGACTGAACCTCAGAACCTGTAAGCCAGCCCCAATTAAGTGTTGTTTTTATAAGAGTTATCTTGTTCATTGTGTGTCACAGCAATAGAAACCCAAACTAAGACAGAAGTTGACATCAGAGACTGGGGTATTGCTCTGATAGGCTTGACCATGTTTGTATTTGGAGGAATGTGAATTTTGCAACATTAGATTTGGAAAGCAGTGAAATGCTTTAAGTGGGGTTCGATGGGCTATTCTAGTAAGGATTCCTAGTAGATGTATGGAAGACATTGGTGCTAAGGGTGATTTGAACTGTGGAGGCCTGGCTCAAGAGGCTTCAGAGGAGAAGAATATAGCCTAGAGACTGTTCTTTTGCTATTTTGATGAAGAATGTGGCTCCTTTTTGCCCTTGTCTGAAGAGTCTGGCTTAGGCTAAGGCTAGGTGAAGAGAATCAGATTAATTGTATTGGCCAAAATTACTCTCATGAGGAGCACTTTGATCAAATGTAGGAAGCCTTAGAATGGAAAAATACAAAATGTATGGTTCAAGTAATAAAGGATCACCAGGAAGTGAAATGGAGCTGAATCCTGTGTTCAAGGAGATAAACACATCAAGGTAGTACTGATCTCAGGGCAAGGTTCTACCTAGCTAAACTTATTATTTGTGTTTGTAGTTGTGTCATGTTAGCTGTTATTACCTGGTTATTGTTTTCATTTGGACTTTTAATCTAGAATGAACTGCAATTCAGAAATGGAGGACACAAACTTTTAATCCAGATCTTGAAGCATTGTGGCCATGAAAAGTGTAGGCCTAGGCATGGTGGTACATGCTTTTAATTCCAGGAGACAGAGGCAAGCAGATCTCTGAGTTAAGGACAAGCCTGCGACAGAGCAAATTCCAGGTAAAGAAAATCTTAGGTCCTGGTGTGGTGATACACGACTTTAATGCCAGCATCAGGAGACAGAGCCATGCAGATCTCAGAGTTCAATGTCTGTCTACAGAGCAAGTTCCAAGACAGCCAAGCTTAGGCAGTGACAGAGTTGGAAAACAGAAACAGAAAGCTGGTGATAATGTAGTAAAACAAGGGGGTCATGTTCCAGCCCCAGCAAGTAGAAGAACTTGGCAGCTTCAGCCATGTGGCTCTGGCCACAGAGTCAAGAATAGAAGAGCTTACTGGGATAATTGATGTTGGTAAGCTGGAGCTAAGAAATTAGTCATGATTAAGAAGAGACCAGCATCACTGAAGTGAGATCATGTGTGGATCTCAGAAATAGGAACAAGAAGCTGTGAAGCTGAAGTTGACTTAGATATCCCAAAGTGTTAGAGGTTCCAGAGCCATGGGATACCTGCCCAGGAAAGCTGCTAACAGAGAGTCAGAGTAGCCAAAGAGAAAGAATTAGGTTGCATTCAACAAAGATACAAGGAGTTGGAAGTCTGAAGAGAACTTTGACATCAGACATGGAGATGCAGAGTCTGGAGTTTGCCCAGCTGGTTTTTGGTCTTGCTTTGGTCCAGTATTTTCTCACTATGACATTTTGGAATGGTGATGTAAATCCTGTAATGTTGGAGGTGTATTATCTGCTTTTTTATTTTGATTTTATGGGAGATAACAGTTAAGTGATTAGACAAATCTCAGAAGAGATTTGGAACTTTGGACTTTTAACGTTGTTGAGACTGCTATAGACAGACCATGGGGCTTTTAAAGTTGGACTAAATGTGTTTTGAATTAAGCTATGGCTAGGTATGGTCCTCATAAACTTATGTGTTTGAACAAGCCTATGGGGCCAGGGAGTGGAATGTGATGGTTGCATATGCTTGGCCCATAGGGAGTGGTACTATTAGAAGGTATGGCCTTGTTGGAGGAAGTGTCATTGTGGGGGTGGGCTTTGAGACCCTCCTCCTAGTGGCCAAGACAGACAGTCTTCTTTTGACTTCCTTTGGATGAAGATGTAGAACTCTCAGCTCCTCCAGCACCATGCCTGCCTGGATGCTGCCATGCTTCTGGCCTTGATGATAATGGGCTGAATCTCTGAACCTGTAAGCCAACCCCAATTAAATGTGTCCTTTATAATATATACCTTGGTCATGGTGTCTTTTCACAGCAATGGAAACCCTAACTAAGATAAATATCAAGAAGAAGTTGCTTTGGGCAGGGCCAATGCAGCATGAAGTCCGAGGTGTCTGGGTGGAACCAAGCACACACACCTTTGTGGTCCTGGTTCGGATGAGTAAGCTCCACCTACATCAGCAGCACAGCTGTCAATAATGCCAGCTCAGATTTATACTGTGTTTAAATCTTTCCATATATCTCACAGGCTAATTCCTATGGAAACCAGGAGTTAGTTAGTAGCTAATACCACTATTAGCAACAACAGCAGCATAAAGAAGTGAGGCTCAGAAACAAGGGGAACACATGAAAAACACCTAAATGTACCATGGAAGTGTGCTGGCCATAGTGTCAATCCACCACTCCCTCAGCTTTCCTCTATTCTGTCTGTGCCACATCTATGGTACGATGAATGCCTCTACATGTTAGGAATGGCTGGGTAGATTTAAAGATAATTCTACTGCCTTAACGGGTACTGGTTCGAGAACGGGCATATGGTTGCTACTGCACCAGTGAGCATGGGTGAGAGTTGTGCATGGCGTTTCACAACTTTCAGGAAGCCTTCCTTCTCTCTTCTGGGAGAGTGAAGGGAACCCCTTTCCTCTTTCACTGGATAACAATAAAGGACTACACAGTCCTGACCATGACAAGATTAGAGTACAAGCCAGCTTCAGAAGGAAAAACCAGAGAAGTAGAGCCCATGTGTTTGGAGCTCACTGAGGACAGAGGCAGCCCCCCTCAGTGCTGCCTGACTTCAGAACGTGTGTTTAAGGGAGCTGTCCTCTCCAGTGGAGACAAGCTGGAGGGCAGTTCACATTGTAGCAGACAGTATCCTACAACAGAGAAGTTGGATAATAATGCTTAATAAAAGGTCTTGAGAGGGTTAGGCCAATTAACAAACAGGATGACTTTAACTAAACATTTGTTGTTATGTGTGTATGCAGGTGATGTGTATATGTGGACATGAGAGCCATTGTGCATATGTGGAGGTCAGAGGACAACTTGGTGTGGTCTCATCAGTAGTGTCAGGTATTCGCTGATAATCTTGAAATGCAGCCTTTGGTAATAAGAGCCAGACTCCTCCTGGAGTAGTCTCAAGTGCTCCTTCAGATTAAAGGGGAGGGAAACTAGACCCCATAGTAAGAGATTAATCACACTGCCTACAACTAACGTACAATCTCATCAAGCTACATTTCTGCTTAAGCCAGTCAGTAGCCAAATGTGGTCTTTTAGATATGGGTCCCTTCTGGAGATAAATGTCCCAAGGTACCTGGACTTCTGAACTTTCAAAGGAGTCAAAAAAGGAGCTAGGGAGGCAGGAATATTGACAACAATGGATACAGTTGGGTGACATGAGACTCAGAAGCTGTGTAAGTGTTAGATGCTGCCTGAGTCTCAGATGTCATATGTGAAATCCCATGGGCTTTAGCCAGTTATTGTCTGTTTAGGCAGGGGTGTGGCTTGGTGCTATTTGTATTTTATAAAACTGCTCAAGCTTGCCAGTGAACAGTGTGTTAAAAAGAGACAAAGTGAGTACATTGGCTCATTGGGAGAGTGATGTTTATGCCCACACAGAGGAATGGTGGTAGGAATGGAGGTTAAGAGGCCACTTGGAGGGAATTTACCAGACCAGGGTTGACACAGAGGAATCACAGAGGAGTACTGTATGAAAGTCAATTTTTTTTTTTCTGGCGTGGTAGGTGACTGGGGCTCAGTCAGTTCTCCATTTTGCTTTAGACATATCAGGGATCTGTGAGATGTCCAAGTATGAGTGTTGTAAAGGCACAGAGCTCTAAGGGCCTATATTGCCACTGCCAGCAGAGTGGGGACATAACACACTGAAGGTAATGTGCCCAGGTTTCAAAAGGAGGAGGAAGAGGAAGAGGAGGAGCAAGATGATGATGAAGAAGAGGAAGAAGAGGAAGAAGGAGAAGGGGAAGAAAGAGAAGAAGGAGGAGGAGGAGGAGGAGAAGGAGGAGAAGGAGGAAGAGGAGGAGGAGGAGGAGGAAGAGGAGGAGGAGAAGAAGAAGGAGGAGGAGGAGGAGGAGGAAGAAGAGGAGAAGGAGGAGGAGAAGGAGAAGAAGAAGAAGGAGGAGGAGAAGGGGAGGAAGAGGAGGAGGAGAAAGAGGAGAAGGAGAAGAAGAAGAGGAGGAGGAGGAAGAAGAAGCAGTTGGTTATGGTGGCACATGCCTTTAACACACCTTTAATTCCAGCACCAGGCAGGCAGGTAGACACAGGTAGATCTTTGAGTTCAAAGCCAGCCAGTCCGGTATACATACTGAACGCCAAGCCAGTCAGGGATACATAGTAAGACCCTGTGTCAATATAAACAAACAAAAAAGTTCCTGGGACTTGAGAGATGGCTCAGTGGCTAAGCATCAGGCTCTACTTCCAGAGGACCTGGATTCAGTTCCCAGCACCCATAGATGCTCACAGCCATCTGTAACTCCAGTTTCAGGAGATCTGACAACTTTTTCTGACTTCTGAGGGCATCAGGTATGCATAGAGTGTACGGACATAAATGTAGGCAAAAGACTTAACATAAAATAAAATAAATAAATCTTTAAAAACAGTTCTGGGTGGTGAGCACCCCATCACCCAGCAATGAAAGCACAGCAGAGGAGAAGGCATCCGGAGAGCACGGTGTCACCAGGCCCAGGGAGTGCTGTTTGTAGAGAAAACTGTAAATGGAATTACTGTCTTAATTAGGGTAATTATAATCTGCTTTCTTAAGACTCAGGAGGATTAAGTGAGATAGCACACTATTTTTTTTTTTAATTTCACTGTTGCTTGTCAGTTTGGTGATCTCTTCAGCAGGCCCTGAAGTAAAGCCCAGGGCAGAGAGAAGTCACCAGGCCCCTGTGAACCAGTGTCCAGTGTCTCAGCACCTATTGTACCCAAGTCTCTCCCCAGCATTGTATCCAGTGACAGTGGCCTTTGATCCAGTTCTGAAAGTACAACTTTCAGAACCGTGAAACACTCTGGTGAACTTTTAAAACCAAGAGAGTCCTCAAAACAAACAGGCTCCCCCTGCCTAACACTGCATAAAAATCCATGCAGAGAAGTCCTGTGAAACCATTTCTTTCCACACTAAGGGAAGCACCTGATGATGGCAGGGCCAGTGATGCCAGGAGATGGTTAGGAGGATTGTTTACCTGGGTCTATGTTGGCTGTTTGTAGGCTGCAGGAAGTCATCCAGGAAGGTGCTGGCAGGAAAGAAGGGAGGGCTTGGCTACCCAAAAGGAAAGAAATAGACTAGAGACACGGTCTTACCTTTCTGTTGTTGGGATGGAGCACCGCGACCAAGGCAGCTCATTGAAGGAAGTGTTGCTTTGGACTTACAGTTCGAGAGGGATGGGAGTCTGTAACGGCAGAGCTGAGGCAATTGGAGCTGAAAGCAGAGGACTCACATTCTGAACCACGAACAGGAGGCAGAGAGAGTGAACCTGACACTGTGCAAGTCTTTACACTCCCAAAGCCCTCTCCAGTGTTACACTTTCTCCAAGTGCAGACCCCTTGAAACTCTCCAGTGTTACCAAGTGAGGAACAAACATTCAAAGGCGGGAGACTGTGGGGGTATGTCATTCCAGCCTGCACAAACAAGCAAGGCAAACTTCGTTGGAGGCTCAGTTTCATAGTTGCTTCAGGCAGAAGCTCATTGTTTTCCTGTTAGTTCAGAAAACAAAATCAGACCCCAACTTTCCTGTTACATATCTAGAGCCAGCCCTTGAGTTAGTAGAAACTGTATCTTTCTCATGAAGTCCATAGGAACACATTCTGCTCTGTCAGATGTAGCAACCTAGTGACTAGACTATAAATAAAACAGGTGGCTTGAGTAGTATGGCCCCATAGACTCATGCCACTGAGTGCTCAGCCCATAAGGAGTACTGCTATTAGGTGGTGTGGCTTTGCTGGGATAAGTTTGGCCTTGTGGGAGGAAGTGTGTCACTGCAGGGATTGGGCTTTGAGGTCTCATGTGCTCAAGTTAGGCCTAGTGTACCACATAGTCACTTCTGCTTCCTATGGATCCAGATGTAGAACTGTCAGTTCTGTCTCCAACACTATGTCTGCCTGCATGCCACCATACTTCCCACCATGATGATAATGGACTGAATCTCTGAACTGTAAGCCAGCCCCAATTAAATGTTTTCCTTTATAAGAGTTGCTGTGGTCATGGTGTCTCTTCATAGCAATAGAACAGTAAAGTAACTAAGACACCAAGCCAAACTCCAGTTTAATAGTGTCTTAGTTAGGGTTTCCATTGCTGTGAACAGACACCATGACCAAGACAAATTCTTAAAAAGGACAACATTTAATTGGGTCTGGCTTACAGGTTTAGAGGTTCAGTCCATTATCATCAAGGTGGGAGCATGGCAGCATCCCAGCAGGCATGGTGCCAGAGGAGCTGAGAGTTCTACATCTTGTTCCAAAAGCAATCAGGAGAAGACTGGCTTCCAGGCAGCTAGGAGGAGGGTCTCAAAGGCCCCCGCCTCAAGTTACACAATTCCTCCAACAAGGCCACACTTCCTAATAGTGACATTCTCTGGGCCAAGCGTATTCAAACCACCACAAATAGCTTTCCTCCTGGTTTCCTTACTTTCTGTGTGATTGAGCATCCAGACCAAACATCCAGTATTAAAACAAACAACAACAACAAAAAGCCAAAAACAAACAACAACAACAACAAAAAGAAAAAAAAAATGAGGAAGAGCCCAAAGATTGAGATCATGTGAGGAAATCTTGTTGCTAGCAGGGTGGTAACAATGTAACTACCCAGAGACTAGGCTCTGAGAAATGATGTTCCAAATGGTCACAGGTCATTCTGTGTCATGAATTTCAGGTCTTAGACGGCACCTAGTTGGTCACTGTGATGACTTGCTCGGGTAGGGCTGGCCAGACAGGGAGTGAGTCAGGTATACAAAGTGCTCCCCTTTGGGATGTTGGCACAGGCTTTCCCTGTGGTGAGAGCAGCCGAAGCATGCAGTTAGGATGTGGTCCTGGGAAGCTCTTCTATTGCCACCTGTGCTGCTTACATTTT
Organism: Mastomys coucha; assembly: GCF_008632895.1. Lineage (NCBI taxonomy): Eukaryota > Metazoa > Chordata > Mammalia > Rodentia > Muridae > Mastomys > Mastomys coucha. Next base: position 4,969,718 of record NW_022196912.1, on the reverse strand, counting down.
TGCCAACTTGTCACAAGCAGGAGTCATCTGGAAAGAAGAAATGTCAACTGAGAAAATGCCTCCATCAGATCTTCCTGGAGGCAAGCCTGCTGGGGTGCTTTTCTTGATTAATGCTTGTTATATTTTGGGATTAACCCATTGCCACTGATGGGCATGTGGTTCTGGGTTTTATACAAAAAAGCAAGAGAGCTACATACAAGGAGCAAAACAGGAAGCAGTGTTCCTCTGCTTCAGTTCCTGCCTCAGCATTCCTTCCCTGCTTGAGTTCCTGCCTTGGCTTCCCTCAATCAGGCTGTGTAAGCTAGACAAACCCCTTGGACATGGTGTTTATCACAGCAGTAGAGAGCAAACTAGGATACTAGCTCCCATAGACCCATTCAACCAGGCACCAAGACAGCGACTCAATGTTATCTTTTCACTTCTCATATCCGTCCCTTCTCTCCTATATTGTCTTTAGACGGTAGCTCATACACTGTTTAACCCCAGGCCCCTCCTACTTTTACCCAAAGAGCATCCCCCCATCAGGGTCCACACATTTCTCCCCTCACAGGTCCTGGCTTACCATAATTCCCACCCGTTCATCAGTGTGTTTTCCTCCACTGGATTGTGAGAATTAGAAGATGTTTCTGTATCTTATATACCCAGAAATAAGTATAATCATGACCTGCCGTAAGGATCTATGTGTTTCTTCACACATGGCATCATTATTTTCCCATCATTTATGTATGCAAATAAACACAAAGTGCACTTGGGGACCTCAGTTACAATCCCAGAGGGTAATATTGCAAATCTTGTGCCATCAGGTAAATAATTTGTTTTCTCTTAAAATCATTTCAACTTGTTTTCTTTATCAAATAATTGGATATTCAGCTTTTATGGCACACAAATCCTTTTACATACATTTTCCCCTGAGAAAATATTTGCAAATGGAAATTAACTTTCCTGCTTTATCTTCTCACTGGAAATAGTTCTGACAAGCTCGGTATCTCTTACTTTGTGGATGGTTTTGCCCAATATTTACCTTGAGCAATTCCACTGAAGTTATTTTGTTCACACAAAGAAATACATCTCCTCACATTTAAGAGGTACAAATTGTTTCTCCCACTTTCAAAAGAGATTCGGTGTTTCCGGATTTAGAAAGACGCTCCCCAGCTGCCAAGCTCTGTCAGGGCCTGCCTTGGCTAACAAGAAATGTTTCTGTTTTTTTTTTTTTTTTTCCAAAGAAAAAAAAATAAAGCCCTTAAATTCTTCAAGTGTTTTTCAGTTGGTTTAAAGGCAGAGAGAGGCAGGTCTATGAAAATGTGAAGGGAGAGGTTCGGGTGGAGGACTTGGCCTCTACTACTAGATGCCCGTACGTTCTGCCAGCTTGAGTATGCCTCCAGACCTGCTTCCTTTGTCTATGGTGAGGCAATTGGGTTCCATGGTCTTGGAATCTGTCCTGGTTCTGCAGTTCTATGGCAAAATTCATGGCTCTTTTGCTGATACCAGTTTGATGTGTGAATGCACTCTCCGGACCAGCAGATAATGTTTTATTGTCCTGAAGTGGCCATGGACAAGGGCAATGTATCACTGGAAAAACTTTCACTTTTGTTTGAGAAAGGGGGCAAGTGGTTAACAATAGGCCAGGAAGTGAAGCCGACCTGGGGGAGGAACTTCCCTCTCCTCTCCTCTCTTGGAATCCTATTGGTTGCTCATGTAGGAGGTCTCTTGCCTGGTAATGGGTTCCATGGCTGTCATAGGTGGAGAGGATTTGGGAATCTAAAAATATTTCCCTAAAAATCTTTAATGCTGTTATCTGAAGCACCAAAGGTAATATATAACGTGGGCGTGAGGAATAGGAAGTTGAGAATGAGAAAGGTGTTTTTATTCTCTTTGTACTAAAAGACTACTGCCAAATTGTTAGTGAGCCTCACCTTCAGTGGTGATTCTCACAGTACACAAGGCTAGCCAGCACCATCACCACCATGTCTACCCCTTTCCCCTTCACAGTGCTAGGGGCCTCAAGGATGCTAGGCAAGTATTGTGTTACATATACATTCATTTTGGCAAAGGATTTCAACAGATGCCCTGAGAGTAGCAGTTTCACTGTGCAGGAATGACTGGTAAGTGGAGACAGACAGGATAGACTTTCTTCAAATCAGTGGCTTTCAACCTGTGGCTCAAGAGGTCTTTGGGAGTCACATATCACATATCCAGCACATCAGATATTTACATTACAATTCACAATAGTAGCAAAATTACAAAGTAGCGACAAAATAATTTTATGGTTGGGGGTTACAACCGCATGAGAAACTATATTAAAGGGTCACAGCATTAGGAAGGTTGGGAACAACTGCTTTAAGTGAATGTGCAGGCTTCGTGAATACATCAAGACATTCCTTATCCTTGGAACAGGGGGTGTGGCCTTTTATTGATTTGATTATGGAAGCAGGTATCTTATTTTGTGCTCCGAGCAAGTGAAGTACATATTTCACTAAAGTATCTTTCTTAGCTTTTCCTATACTTTAACACTTAATGCTTGCTAACTGAATGGGTGAATCTAAGAAGCTAATGTCAGAAATAAACTGGAAGAACAGGAGCTCTGTTGGCCCGTTAGCGGCTCGTCTCCACTTATCCTAAGTTGGCGTTAGGTTGAACAGTAGGCAGCATTTCCTAAGTGTGGCTAAAGGTTAGATCATGTCTTCACAAGAAGGATTTGATTTTAGCCTGACTTCTGCCTAGAGACCACCAATCTGAAGCTGCCTCTTGGTGGTCTTTCTCCTCTCCATAGCCTTATCGTTGCAGATTCTAAGATGATGATCAAGGGCAAATTGTTGGAGTTGACGAGTCAGTTTCTATTTGAATCAGAGAGGCAGTCTTTGGGTGTCACCCCTACCTACATACCCACCCTGAGGTTTCAGGTGGTGAGCAGACAGAATAGCCATGGATGTGTATAATCTCAGTGTAAAGGATCCAAGGGACTGAGTCATTTCAAATTGTTAGGGCTCTGTGGGTCCCTAACAAAGGCAGTTCCAAGAAAAAAACTTTTACTTCAGGATCATTTATTGGTATTGAAAAAAATTAAACAAAAACCACATTCAATGTCTTGAAATAGTAGCCATTTTCTACTTCATTGTTTTGGGGTCACACACTCTTCTGCTCTCAGTCAAAGATTCTTCTGTTCACCCAGGTGTTGGCTAGAACTGTTCGGTGGTACTCAGCTGCAGCTGTTCTGGCTTGGAGGGTCCATGATGGATTTCCCCACATTCCTGGGTCTTTAACTGGGATGCCTGGATGGCTGACTTGGCTGGGTTCTCTTCTTCTCCATGTAGTGTCATGGCATCTCCATGTGATCTTCCTGGCAGAACAGCCACTCAGGGTATAGACCCAGAATTAGCATAACTTCCCTTCCATTGCATTCTGCTGGGTGGCTCGGAATCAAGGGGAGGGGAACTGGAGCTTGTTTTTCTATTGGAGGAGTGTCAAAAATTTTGCAACCCTTCCCTAGCAGAGAGGGCCAATAAGCACATACTACTCTGATGCCCTCTGCTGAGTGCCTGCTGCCTGAAAGTGGGAGGGTAAGGGTCAACCTCTGTACATTCCAAGGGGATTATGGAAACAACTGGATGCATTGATTCCAAGTCCAGACTATCTTGATGGATGGAGCAGTGGTTCTGTGCCAATAGATATTAGACAAATATCTACAGAGCGTTCTGCTTCTCATGGCTGCAGTTCATAATTTTTAGTGCAATTCCCAGTATTAGAGTGTTGGATGATTTTCATTTTGATCCCAAACTCTGTTTCTTTTTTAATGGCAGAGACAGAGGACCACTGTAATCTTAGTGTGAGACATCGTCCAGAAGGTCCCTGGCTCGTTCATGTTATATTTTTATAAAATCTGAGACTGACCTAAGAACTAACATTACAGCATGACAGACACTCTGTGCACTGTCTTTAATTCACCCGATAACTGTGCAAACTCCATCTGCTAGACTGGCTTTGCAGACAATGAACTATCAGTTCAGAAAGGTTTCAGAGCCAGTTCAAGGTTACAGAAAACTTGGCATGTTTGTAATTTTGAATCAAGGCTTGCTTGGGTCTAAAACTTCTTTTCACTACCACATGTGATCACTGGGGACCCAGAACAGCTTCAGAAACACCCTTAGAGAAGAGTCTGAGGAATGGCAGAGCTGGTGAGTCTGCCATGGGCAGCCAAGAAGAAGATCCACAGCTTATTTTATTCCCGGTGGCCCAGTCAGGTTGACATAAAATCAACCATCACAACTTGCTGTACTCACAACATCCTCTCACAGGCTTCAGGGACCCATTTCTCCAGGTGTGACATCCCTTGCAGTTCTTATGGCTCTGACTGACTGCAAAGCCAATCAAATAAATCCCATTTCATTTTAAGGTTCTCTGGAGGACCTGGGACAGACACATTCTCTAGAAACAATGGCAACACAAAGCAATTGGACTGTCACTGTTGAGAATGGGACGTTCATGCCCCAGTCTTGGCTTTTTGAAAGTTTAAGATTGGTCTTCCAGCCTCCATATTCAAGAAGTGGCCCAGAATGTCAGGGCAGAACTATCACCAAGAGCAGAGCTTCCCAGGTTCTGGGAAGACCAAAGTCAAGGAGAGACTTCAAGGAATTCAGCAAGTCAGCAATCACGAGGGGCCAGGGAATGCTTGTACCTCTGCACACATCCTAACGTATCATCTTCTCCAGTTCAGAGTGGAAAAAGGGAACTGTGCACCCAGGGAGGACATAGGCCCAGAGCTCCCCTAGTCTAGAGCCTGTACTACCTTCCCACTCAGCAAGGATTCAGGTAGTCACTTAACGAGTTCACTTAGTCTTTAGGGTCCTCCTTTTTTACGCGGCCTCTCTATGAAGTCGTTCTGATTCCACAAAGTCAGAGTGCCACGTGCCCCTAGCTTCCATCTGCGCATGTGCACAGAGCAGGGAGAGGAAAGCAAGAGCAGCTACGTTAGAAGAATTTAGTCCTCCCATCAGGATCATATTCACTTTTGAGTGCTTATTTACCACCTATCTAGCCATGGTAAATCCACCGAACACGTATTTCTCTATTTTTATTTGTCAAAGATGAAGCGGTTCCCCGGTGACCTGCCCCCTGTTGACCGTTTTATGGTGGTCTCAGTGCCAAAACTGCTTCTCAACCCTTCTCATTTTCTTCATATTAACTTGAGGACAGCTTGTTAATATACTGCACTATTATTTGATATTAGATCCAAAACAGCTGTTTCTAATTTTCTAATACACAAGAATGAATGGATGATTTTCAAAGACATTCTTACTAAAATTGACTCAGATTTTTTTTTAAATGCAATTTGTGGAAGAAATTGACAGGGCTGCCATGGACTTCTTAGTCTCAGATCACTCAACAAGTTACTAATTTTAAACCTTTGAGGAAGAAATGTTCTTTTTGTGATTTAACTTATCCAGCACACAAGGGAAAAATACCCCTCCTTATTGTATGAAGCCAACACAGCCTTGGTGCCCTAACTTCACAGAGATCACGAACATTACACACTGCACACAAGCACTGCCCACTCCCACATTTATACAACACATCACACATACCACACTCTACATAAATACAGATATGTCTGCACACATACATGACCCACACAACACTTTTGTGGGGTTCATTGACAGTTACCATGAGAAATGTTTTTGTGTTTGTTTTATCTATCAGAATTTCATGGATCATACTTTTATGCAAAGGGATTCAAATCTTACAATCTCCCTCATTTAGAAACTTACACAAAGGCCTCTCTGAATTACTAGAACTTGATACCCTAAAGCAATCTCCACCACATTCCCCTTTCCTTTGTTTTCTTTGCTTCTATTTTAGAACTAGCCAATCTCAAAAGCCTGTGACAATGGACCTAGGCAATGGAGGAGAAACACAGTGTGGACTTCCTGACCCTGTGCTCTTTGTAGTGTGGTTGGGGTCATGAAGAGCCTCTTTCATAAAAAGCAGTTGCCTTGTTGAGTTAGTTCTGTTGTGTTCTGTGCTTTGTGTGATGCTAAGAACATTTGTTTCCATCACTATGGATCTGGTTTTGGTTCTTAGTGGGTTTAGGTGCCAGAAATCTCAGCAGCCACCAAAGTTGCCCTGAGCCAGTGGCTTGTGACCATGAGGAATGATGAACAAGAATGTCAGAAGAGCAAGCGAGGTTCATTGAGCAGTGCAGAGACAGCTTCCTGTATCAGGGAGGGTTGCTAAACCATACTGGAGACCCAGGGCTCTCCTCTGTGTTTGGAGGGAGTGTGACTGGCTCCTACGGCATATAAAGAAGGCACTGATTTGGGATGAGCCTTACTTCTTAGCTCGAACTTGTGGTGTGGGAAATATTGATTGGTTGCTGGGTGAGTTGGATAAAAAGGCACAGAGAAAGGCAAACCAGAAGTTAAAAGAACTGGAGCTGGCGATCACCCCACATCTTGATGAGTCAGAGCTCATCAATCATATAGTTTGCTATAAGGCCTCAGCTCTTTGGGAGCTGTCTGTTGGTTCTACCAGGACATATAGATATTTTGTTTTCTTTGGGCCTGTAACTCTGCCTACAAAAGTAGTTGTCTTACTTCTAATGCTTCTCGATACTACAAATACTCACTGTAGACATCAGATAAACAAACTATGGTGGGCTAAAGAAGAAGGACCTCACAGACTCAAAGATCTGAGTACTTAGGGAGAGGCACTATTTGAAATAATTAGGAAGTGTGGTCTCGCTGGAGGAAAAATGTCACTGAGCATGGACTTTGAGATTTTAAAAGTCCAAGGCTGGCCCAGTGGCTCTCTCTTCCTACCACCTTCCTTTATCTCTTGCTCCAGCACTATGTCTGCCTGCCAAGATGATAATGGACTGAAACTATGAAACTATAAGCAAGTCCCAATTAAATGCTTTCCTTTATAAGAGTCATAGTATTTCTTCTCAACAATAGAACATTGACATATACATCATACACTGAACAAATTTGAACATACTCATGCATACTCGGCACCTCTAAACAACAGAGTAATCTTGTTTTTAAACATAATGTAAAAAAAAATCTAATTAAACTATTAACAAATAAAATCCATTAATCCACTATGACAAAGTGGGACTCATTTCAGACTGATTCAATTTTAGAAAACCTATTAGTGTAATTGACTGTGTGAATAGTCAAGGGGGGAAAGCCATGATTGCCTTAAAAGATATACAATGAGAATGTAATAAATTTGAACATTCATCCACAGTAAAATAATAACACTTTCAAAAACATTTATTTTGCACTTATTGTGTAATGGGCACTCTCTGACATGTTTGTATACATCTTCTTACTCAGTCTTCTCTATTGCTCAATGACCCAAGACCTATTTATCGTCTTCACTTATAGATGAGGTTGCTAATGCCTAGCAAAACTAAAAATCTTGCTTCAGGTCACACATAATCTAGGAATCAGGTTTCATATAGCAATTAAAGTTCTTGATGCCTTTGTAAAACATAAGAATACTAGAATACTTCCACAATATGACAGGTACATGTGCTCCGAGTCATGTTATGACTCAACATCATAATTAACAGAAAAACAATGGAAATGTTACCATTAAAATCAACAAAACAAGGGCTGGAGAGATGGCTCAGTGGTTAAGAGAACTGGCTGCTCTTCTAGAGGTCCTGAGTTCAATTTCCAGCAACCACATGGTGACTCACAAACATCTGTAATGGCATCTGATGCCCTCTTCTGGTGTGTCTGAAGAGAGCAACAGTGTACTCATATACATAAAATAAATAAATAAATCTTTTAAAAAATCAACGAAACAATCCAAGTGGTGGTGCATGCCTTTAATCCCAGCTCTGGAGGCAGAAGCAGGGAAATCTCTGAGTTAGAGGCCAGCTTGGTTTACAGAATGAGTTCCAGAACAGCCAGGGTCACACAGAGAAACTATGTCTTGAAACAACAGCTACAACAACAACAAAAACCCAAAGGTAAGCAAACAAAATCAACAAAACAAGACTATCTACTATTACCCCCATTGCTCAACATTCTTTTCTGGAAAACAATGAAGCTGATACAATTAGATTAAAAACAACCAATAAAATTTTGAGTGCATACCGGGCAGTGGTGGTGCACGCCTTTAATCCCAGCACTTGGGAGGCAGAGGCAGGAGAATTTCTGAGTTCTAGGCCAGCCTGGTCTACAGAGTGAGTTCCAGGACAGCCAGGGCTACACAGAGAAACCCTGTCTCGAAAAACAAACAAACAAACAAAAAAATGGGTGCAGTGACCTGTGCCTGTAATGCTAGCTCTTCAGGGAGGTGAGGTAAAAGCTTTTCTTGCTCCCAGGAGTTAATGACTAGCCTGGGCAGGACAAGGAGTTTCTGTTTAAAAAAAACATAGAAGAGGGGGGGAAACAAATAAAGTCATATATATTGCAAGAGGATTGGTAAGTTGTATATAATATGACAATACACTTAGAACTCTGAGAGAAACAAGCTCAAATCCATTAGCATAGTATGGGAATTCATAGAAGCTGCTGGGGGAGTTGTTAACATTGTAAGAAATCAGCGATGTTCCTGTGTATGCACAGACGTCAAGCAGGGAACTTACTAAAGCCGTGTTAGTCAATCATCTGACACTGTGACAAGATACCCAGAGAGTGAACAGAAGAAGACAGCTGTGGACTCAACAGTTTCAGAGACTCTGCTTTACCACTCAGTTGGCTCCATGGTTTTAGGTCTGGGGCAGAGTATAGTGGTAGAAGGGTATGTGGAAGAAAGATGCTCATCTCATGACAGCCAAAGAGCAGAGAGGCAGGGGAAGTCAGACAAAGAGAACAGGGAAGGAGGGGGAGGAGGGAGAGGTGGTGGGGAGGGTGGGGGAGTAAGAAAACCCCGTTTAAGTAAATTATGGAACTTCTTAAATGGAATACTAAGCTGTAACTAAAAGTAAGAAAGTAACTAAAAATAGGCTGATACACAAAATGTTTAAGATAGATTAATATATTGAAATATGAAGTTGCAAGGCATGAGCAGATTCTAATTTATGCTCTTAAAAGTCACAACATGCTAGTACGTGAATAGTAAACACACCTGTATACTTTTCATGAGTACTTATTTAAAAGGATGGTAAGGGAAGAGGAGAATGTAAAGGGATTTCTTTGCAACATTGTATGTATCTGTAAAATCTAGTTATTTAAAAAAATTGATACATATTAGATTCATCATTAAAAAAAGAAAATTCTTCTTATAAATGATATCTCTCCTTACTGTCTTACCCTTGCTTTTTTAAAAGAGTGTTGGCGATTGAACCCAGGGTCTCAAGCATGTCAGGCTACTCCTCTGCTGCTGACCTCCTGTGGTTTGAATGAGGTGCCCTGCATAAGTCTCAGGCATTTGAACACTTGGTCATGTTAGTGGTGCTGTTGGGGGTCTTAGGAGGTGTGGCCCTGCTGAAGGAAGTACATCACTGGGGGCAGGTTCAAGGTTTAAAAGCCATCTGACATTCCTAATTTGCTTTCTGTCTCCTGCTTGTTGTTTGAGATGTGAGCTCTCAGCTGTTCCTACCACCACGTCTGCCACTGCCACCATTCCCATCAGGATGAACCATAAGCCCAAATAAACTCATTTTTCCCTCCTGTAAGTTGCCTTTCTCATGGTATTTTATGTCAGCAACAGAAAAGTTATGAATCGAGGCATACCCCATCTGAGTTTTTGAATCAATCTTACTGGAGAAGCTACTATAATCTATTGGTTTTCTCAAAGTCAACTTTCTGACAAAGTCCCTCTACAGAAAGTTGACAATCATTAAGAAGCTTTGTAGGACACATATATCTTCTACTTACTGTCCCTGTGTCCACCCTTAAACCCTGCTAACTTTTATACTCAGTGTGGAGAAATGAGCTGGTTTTTTTTTTAAAGATTTATTTATTAATATATCTAAGTACGCTGTAGCTGTCTTCAGACACCCCAGAAGAGGGCATCAGATCCCATTACAGATGGTTGTGAGCCACCATGTGGTTGCTGGGATTTAAACTCAGGACCTTTGGAAGAGCAGTCAATGCTCTTAACCGCTGAGCCATCTCTCCAGCCTGAAATGAGCTGTTTTAATTCCCACAGAAGTCACACGTTAGGACAGGGAATGAAATGGCCCATGGTGGGTATGTTGATGGTCATGATAGAGATTTCCAGAAAGACTATGTAAAAAAATCACTGAAGGACACACACACATATACACACACACAAACACACACACAGACACACACATACACACAGAGACACACACATACAATCTGGATCACTTAATATAAAAATCAATCAGCTTGCATGCCTCTGCAACCGGGGAGGTCATCTTCATTTTACAATTTTGAATTATGTCCATTGTTTAAGAACCCAAGGAAGGGTGTGATTCATTTGGCTTAATTTTCCATCTGAAAAAGTAAAAATTAAAAGTTGAAAGCTGAGAATCAAGAAGAATTCTTGGTTATGTGGGAAATTTCCACTGGTATCCCTACTGTCCAAAGGTTCTGGATAATTAAGATTTCTCTCTTTTCTTTCCTTCCTAGAGCATTTAATCAAGACCACCCACAGTCGTAGTTCAAGAAGTTCCCAGCCAAGTGATTTTCTCACCAACAAAGTCAACAGAGAAGACACCATCCTGGTGGGGGTTGGGAGAGCTAGGCACGGCTTCACAGGCAGCCTGAGATCTGGGGAGCAATGAGGGAGCTACAGAAAAGGGGGCATCCCCTGAAGCTCTACTCCCTCATTCCCCCACAACTCCAGCTAAGCCTAAAAATGATTGGTTGGGTCATAAAGTAAATAATGCTTATTAAGCCCAATTATCGTGGAACACAAAGCAATTATGAAAACCACAAAGAGAAAAGGTCTACTTGCTTCTTATCTTCAAGAATAGAAGCCTTTTAAGGATGCTCAACTTTCAGAATTCATTGTTTCCTAGCAATCTAGCCAGCTGTAACCATCTCCCATTTAGTGGGCCAGGAGAGGGGAAATGGGCAGGAGAGAGGGAGGGAGGGAGGAGAAGAGGGAGGGAGAGGGCAAAGGTGAAAATTGTTCATAAGAATATGTCTATCTGCAATAGACCACAGCTGCAAGGCTGCTGTCCCTGTGTCAGGCCCAAATGATTGCGTTACAGTCCCGTTCCCCATTCTTTCCCTCTAGACCTAGAAGTAACATTCAGAGTTCAGAGCAAGGCTGAAATTTCATGCACCACTTACATCTTGCAGTCCCCCACTTCTATTCCCCCTTTTCCTCTCAAAAAGCTGGTAACCAGCATTAAAGACATTGTGGTTGCTATCCTTGTAACTAAAATATAGCTTCATTTCTGCTCACGGAAATATGTAGTCAATTAGCTATAATGTGGTCCAGACTCCCTTTGATATTCTAAAATAAAAACATTCCAAGTTATTTACTGGAGAAGAGTCATTTCTAAGCACGCCCGGTAGCTGCTGTTTTTAATAACGTTGCTTTTAATGGGCGTGGGGCATTCTGGGTGAACTGGTGTGTGTCGCTCAAAGGTCTCCACTATTATCTCTGGATTTAAAATAATAACCACAAGAGTTTTCTTTGAGGTACTCGTACTGAAGTTCATTCATGGGTATTAGATAGTTTTTGTATTCCTTTCTCTTTCCAGGCCAGATGAGGAAAGCATAGGAGCAGGCATGGAAGCAGCAGGCAGGGAACCCTTCTACCTTGCCCTAGAGATATGGCTCCAAGGACAGAGAGAGAGTTGGCCTTCCTTTTATGTGGCCCTGTCTCAAAAGTGGTTCCTGAATCCTTGTCCTTTGACCTAGTGGGGCTGGATGGCCCAGAATCTCCTGGGGAACATAAATTATAAAAATTAAGCAAATCAGAACAGCTGGCCTCCTGCTGACTGGAGGGGTGCAGTGAGGCGCTGCTGGATCGCGCACTGGTCATAGCGCAAGTGACTGGTGTCTTGGTTTGTTTACGTTGCTGTAACAGGATATCTAAGACCGAGTCATTTATTTAAAAATATAGATTCTTTCTTACAGTTCTAGAGGCTGGAAAGTTCAAGGTTGAGGGGCCTGGGTCTTCTTGTTGTATCATTCCAGTAGGGGGGAGGGAGGAAGGGAGGGAGGCAGGGAGGAAGGAAGGGAGGGAGGGAGGGAGGAAGGTACAAGTGGAGGTGTGCATACAGAGAGAGGTGAGAGGTGGAGAAAAGGGAGGCATACTAATCCTTTAAACAGGAAGTTGCTCCTGTGACATCAATCTACTCTCATAATTAACAGAGTAAATTCACTCAAAAAGTCAGGGCCTCTGAGAGCTGGTCACCTCTTAAAGGATTCACCTCCTGGCACATGGAGCCATGGGAATTAAGTCACCAATACAGGGATGTTCACATCACAACAGGTGACACCTATGGATTTGGAAGTCATGGTATCATTTATTTTAGATCTTTGAGGCTCTTTGGCAATTGCCTGGTATGTGACCTCAAGCAAATGATTGGCTCCTCCAAGCTATACACTGATTATATAAGCAATGTGTTTGCTTATTTGTTAGATTTATTTGTTCTCTGAAATAAGAATTTGCTGTGTATCTCCAGCTGACCTTGAACTCCTCACTTTCCTGCCCTTGCTCCTTGCTGCTGGGATTACAGGGATGTACCACTGCATAACATCCTCAAGAGGCAATACTATCAATATGCCAAAAGATTGTTATCCATATCAAACGAGATTAGACATGTCAAAGTACTTGTCTATCTGCATATATTTCTCAGGGTCAACAAAAGCAGATATTTAAAATATAGTAGTATTTATGCTAGATGGCAATGAAATCAAACATACAAAATGATCCAGAATCTAGATTGATGGGGTGTTCATCTAACTGGAAAGATACAGTACAAGTAAAATGTCATAAAAACTACCTATATCCTGGTCTACATGAGATACTATCTCAAAATAAATGAAAAAATTAATAAGATAGAGATATTTGTTCCAGCTGCCCATGGAACTATCTGAAAAATAGACCAGATTCTAGGCCATAAATCAATACTTACATAATACAAAATAATTGGAATAATTTATGCACTTTATCAGCTTATAATGCAGTATAATTATAAATTAATAGCAATCAGAAACTACACAAATGCATAAAAATTGGAAAATATCCTCAAAAGATTTGTGGATCATTGAAGAAATTGTAAAACTTAAAACTTACTAGAATGAAGGAAAGATAAAACCACAATTGACTAGATCTTTCAGACAGAGCTACAGCAGGGTTTGTGTTTCTTTGTTAAAATTTTATTTATTTATTATCAGTTCTGTGCCCGGTTCTTTTCTTTTAAAAATTACTTATTCATACATATTTTATATGCAATAAACATATTTATTGTGTTATGTGTATACCCATATATCCCTAATGTTCTCTGATCAAAGTCACCCCCAGCATTCCCTATCCCCACCAAATAGCTCCTTTTTTTCCCCCAAGTTTCTCTTTTACTGTCTCTTTGTGTGTACGTGAGACACACTGCATTTACTTAGGGCTGCTGAGTGCAGGGTTATATATTTGAGTTGGAGTATCAGTAATTATGTGCCAGTAATTATATCAGGGAGGACTATGGTTCTCCTTTTCCCTGTAGTCTTTGACTATTTGGGGTTCTCCTGAGAAGGGCTTCATGAGCCCTGCTCCCATGTATGATGGATGTGGATGTCCCAGTTTTATGCAGGTCCTGCACAGGTAGTCACCACTGCTGTAACTCCATAGATAACAACAGCTATATCATATCTGTGGGACACCATATTTTTGTTTGTTGTTGTCTTGAGACAGGCTTGTAAATACAACGTTTATTTCCTCAGATGAAGAGAGGAGAGGAAAGCTATACCTGAGCTTTACAAATACATAGCTTGACTGAGTCCTGAGTATTTCTAACTACCCCTAGACCTAGACCTGGAAGCTTCTAGCCTCTGTACAGTCTAATCTTCCAGCCTCCAGCCTCAGTCTGCTAACCTAGGATTGTTTTAGTTAGGATTTTATTGTTGTGAAGAGATACTATGACCAAAGCAATTCTTGTAAAGGAAAACATTTAATTGGGGCTTGCTGTTTCAGAGGTTTAGTCCATTATCATCATGGTGGAAAGGATAGCAGCATCCAGGCAGACTTGGTGCTGGAGGAGCAGACGGTTCTACATCTTGATCCACAGGCAGCAAAAGGGACTGCCTTTAGTAGGCAGCAAAGAGGAGGCTTATTCCACACTGAGCAGAGCCTAAGCTTAGGAGAACTCAAAGCCCATCTACACAGTGATACACCAACTCCAATAGGGCCACACTTTCTAATAGTGCCACTCCCTATGGCCAAGCATTGAAAAGGGGAGAAAAGGAAAGGAGAATAGGCTCTCCCCATGAATCTATGGGGACAAACCTATTTAAATCACTAGAGAGGCCTAGAATGTTTCAGCCTCTGAGACTTACTGTTAAATAAGCTCACCCTTTCTAGCTTTTTCTAAACTCTGGCTGACTGGTTCAGCTCAGCTATTCTGGTCCAAACTCCTCTTTAGCTGACTGATTCAAACTCTTGGCTTCTGACTGAATTTTTCTACACAGCCTCAAACTAATTTTAGCTATTTGTTCTAAACGTCTGGCTTCTCATTTGCTGGCTTGTTCTGTCTTCATCTGCATCCTATCTCTGTAAAACTGTTCTGGTAAACCTCCCTGACCCAAGCTGCTCTCTTAAGTAGCCTCTCTATCCTCTTTGTTCATGTGAGAGTTGGGCCTATCCTATCTCTGACCCATTGTGTCAAATCTTTTTCTGATTCATCACTTTCTCTGCCCCTCAAATAGACATCCCTTTCAAACATGGCTGCTTCCTTCTATAAGTGTACCTTACTTTCATTTTTTGGGATGAAAGGTGTGTATAAGGTTATTCCAGCCAGATCACAGAGACCTAGAAGGTCTTTGAATGTGATCCTTCACCAGAGCAGCCATGTTGATGTATTAAAAAATTTCCCCCTTTCTGTTTAAGCTAAAAATTGTATATATTTTAACTGTTTCAACAGAAACATAAACTTAGTAGTCTGAATGTCCTTAAACTTAACAATCTGAATGTCCTTATAGAGATCTATTGATATGATGATCCTTATCCCATAACTACAGTCCTGATGTTTCATAGTCAAAACTTGTTCCTCAATGTAACACATTCCCTGAATTGCATTCTGATGTTAAAACATCTTTAAAGTATATAGATTGATCTAATTCAGTACTTTCTTTTCCTCCAGTGTCCTTCAGCAAATGTCCATTTTAGCATCAAGGTTTTCCAGTCTGCCCTCCAATCAAATCTGTAGTGTAGAGTTTTAGCTACACTGCTTTAATGCTCCTGGCAGGTCACACAATTCTAGTCACCCACCCAGGGACTCTTTGGACCCGTAAATAGAAGACACACAAGCACACATGCACGCATGCACACACACACACACACACACACACACACACACACACCAGTTAATTTTGAAATGCCTTGGTTATCTCAAATGCTAGGCATTCCTAAGCTTTCCCCTGCTACCCCAGACCCACTCAGGCCAGTCGCCACTTAGCCAAATTTTTACATGGCTTGTTGGCTTTATCTTCTATAGCTTCTATATCCCTCCATATCTCTCTCCTGAATCATGGCAATTCCTTTCTCTTCCCCCCTGCATCCTAGCCTGCAACTCTAAGGGACCTGCCCCATTTTTCCAGTCATTGGTCACTGGCATCTTTATTGATTGATCAAAAACTATTTGGGACAGGGACCTTTAAGTTTGGACATGCAGATTCCATATTGAATCAAAGCATTAGAAGCAATCTCCAACACAGATCTTTATCAGTTTTGATTAACCCATAGTCTTTCACAGCCAAAACCTCTTCTTCAATGTAAAACATTCCCTGAGTTCATTCTGATGTTAAAACATCTTTAAAATAGATAGATTGATCTAATTCCGTATTCCCCCTACCCCCTAGAATCCAGTGTCCTTTAGCTAATCTTATTTACTCCTGCTAGCAGAAGACTATGAAAAGCAAACAATAAAGCTGCGTGTCTCTAGCCCCCAGATAAAAAAGGATAGAGATTTATAAATCTGATTTAATTATTTTTAAGGATAGAAAGGAATATGCAGATTTTGCCCAAGCCACATGGGGATTTCCTTCCATGGTTCAAAACTGATAAAAGAGTTTAAGAGGAGAGCAGAAAGCCAGATGATAGACACAGCCAGTATTAACTTCCTCCACAGAAGAGAGAAGTTAGGGAAAATGAATGAATAAATAAATGATTTAAGGATATGTAAAAGTCTTGCCAGGACAATTTCTTGGGACCTTTGAACACTGTCAACACAGGATTTCTGGGATTGTCAACCTACTATGATAAAAATTAGAGCCTATAAACAGGCTTATTCAGTAAGTAGAAAGCAATTTAATTAAAGTTACATACAGAGGTATATAAATACTGAGGTTTTTGATCTTAAAGAAAAAAATTAGGTCAAAAGCAGGAGGTAGGGAGCCTAACTTATCTCAGACAGTAGAAACTTAGGTCTTGAGAATTATATATAGAGAAAGGGACATACTACAATATGTGCCCTCAGAAATACTAATCTTCATAGTAGGGAGGATTCAAATTTACACAGAGATACCAATAATTTAGGCCTTGATCTCGTGAAGGTTGGGGCAGGAGATAGTAGAAGCACTGTCTCAACAGATGATATTTGCTCAGATTGCTTTAATTGCTTTGAATTGTTTTAATTATCAAAATGAGTGTAGTTATGAATTTGGTTGTGTTAATTTCCTCTTGGCGAGAGGTCAAACTATACCCTTAATGATCCTGTTACTGGACCAAGGACATGCTCCTCTCTGGGGAGAAAAGCTCTGTATTTGTGTTGACAGGAAAGGAGAATAGGCTCTGGACCCCTTCCAGAGTTATATGGATGAGATATGATAGGGGGAGACCACCTGAAGATCTCAAAACATTCGAGAAAATCAAACAAGACAAGTAAATTGATCTGCTGATTCTTCAACATGGGAACACAGCTTAGACATAAAAATGTCCCTAACCAAAACTCCAGCTAAAATGAGACAACAAATCTTGTTGGTTATGGAATCCCTAAGATTCTTCGTGCCCTCCTTCATATGGCATAAATAAAGATTTATTATATTTGGTTATTGATAAAATTAACCTATAAAAAAGACAGTTGTCTTTTATCTGCTCAAACAAGGAGCAAAATTTTACCTTAACTGATCTGTCCACCCTGCACAATTTATACAAAAATCTTAAAGGTACTAAAATTTTGGTTGTGAGATTCATATATTACAGAATTTACAGCTTTGGTTATACATCATCCTTAGAGATGCTGAACTGACTTGCTTGGCTCCCTACTTTCTGATGCCGCCCAAAACAGCTTTGGGAATTACTGCTGATTCCATATCATCTTGTCTTTCAGACAGATCTGTTCAAAACTTCAGTCAAGCCTTGAGCCTTCTAAGCATACAGAGACTGAATACAGATGCTAAAGTAGCTTTCTTAAGTCTAACCAATTTTCTAATTTTTCTACCTTTCTCCAGTCCTTTAGAGAATTTCTCATTGTCCCTAATCAGTAGGGAGAAGCTATGGAGAGTCCTCAGCCCAGTTCTTTAGGTTTGGGTATCTGGTTAGTTATTTGACAAATTACATAGGTTATCATTTTAAGGGATAATTTGGGAATGGTCATAATTTTGAACACAGAGGAAATAGATGGGATGGGTTGCTAAATTTTCTTGAACAAAACATTGTGTAGCTACAATCTTACATTGTTAGAAATCTTTGTAATTGATATAAAATTGAAGTTATAATCTCTTACTTTGGTACAGAATTTATATATTGATATAGAATTAAGGTTTCCATTAGTATAAATCTGTATATTGATACAAAATTTGAAATTAATATTGGTAGACATTGTGCCTATGCAACTCATTTAAGAATAAAATGATTAAATAACACAAGTTAAAGGCCAGATAATAAACTCATGGTTAGGTTAGATTCTAATTTAATTATAATAAAGTACTTCCAATTTATTCAAACAGAAATGGCTAGGAGTACCCAAGGTTTAACAGTTCAGTATACTTTACACAGATAATCTTCAAAAACATCAGAAATCCACAGAATATGACATTGATGTAATTTCATTATTAGGGATCATTTGACAATGAGACATGTCTGCTCCTGACAGTTTCCCCATTTTCCTTCAAAGAAGAATTGAGCACCTTTACCTGAAGGTGAGGTTGCTTATTGTGGCAAGGTAGCCTCGGTGCAGAAATTGTCTATTTCATCTGCAGACAAAATATTGTTCAGGAACAGGACACACTATGTGGAATAGTCAACTGATAGCTCTGCCAAGACAGTGTAAACTGTCCTTTGTAATTCTGCTTTACAAAGGTCTGTCAGATGACCTTGGACCAAAAGGCTCCAACATTATAAGGAATTAGGGACTGCCCAGGTAGTCTCAGCTGTCTCTACAGTTAAGTTTGAGAAGCTGTGCTTGGTGCTTCCTATGTACCCAGATAATGTTTAATTCATTCTCAGATTTCTGGAAATTGAAGACTAATTATAATCCCATAAGCAAACTTAAGTTGTTTAACATTAAAGGTATGATATAGAGTTAAAAACATGGTTTTCAGATGGTGTTACAGGCTAAAATCTAAACATAATTCAGGGATATAATTGTAACTCTTTACATTATGAATGATGGTAGATTACTTTATCTAATTGAAAAATATGGTCCAGAGAGAGTGGGCCCATCCTGAGTTTAGTTCCCAGCAGCCACATGATGGCTCACAGCCATCTGTACAGCTACAGTGTACTTATACACATAAAATAAGTAAATCTTTAAAAAAAAAAGAAAAAATATGATGGACTAGATGTTAATTGTATGTCATACTTCTAAATTTACATGATTGTTATGGTTCTGATCAACTTATGTTTGAGAGAAGAGGTTTTGGTTTTTTTTTGTTTGTTTGTTTTTGTTGTTGTTATTGTTTTGTTTTTGAAAAGGTGAGATGTAGAGAGTTCTTCTGATGCTTAGATCTGGAATCTGTGTTTACTGATGCTGAAGGCCCTTACCCTCAATTGGTTTTTGATCTATCAATAAAGTTGCCAGTAGCCAATGGTTGAAAATGGGGTGGGACAATGAGAGTTGTGCAGGTAGTTACACAGAGTAAATCAGGGACTTGGAGAGAAGAGAAGGGGACCCAGTAGTGGAGGAGATAAAGCCAACCAGCCATGTGACTGGGCCTGGGATAGCAGGGGAAGATTTAGGTCAGCCAAGGCATTTTGAGATTAACTGGCCTCTGTGTGTGTGCTTTCTATTTTGGATCTGAGATAGCTCCTGGGCAGGAGCACACATGTAACTCACCTTAAAGCAGTGTAGACGAAACTACATGCTACACCTGTTGGCCTCCCTTCTCTTTGAGGTTCTTTGGCAGAGGGAGCAGAGTTGGCACCAATGGCTTGGACTGCTGTGAGCATGATGGAAAGACTTCTGGAGACTGCCCTACTCTATTGTTCTAGGGATTGGGTATAGAAGAGTTCCTAGTGGTGTGAGTAGAAAGAGCTGATGGGTCATAACACAGCACCTAATCATCATGTGGGTGGACAGAACTGATGGGTCGTAACACAGCACCTAAATATATAAGTGGAAAGGGTTGATTGGTCATTACACAGCACCTAATCATCATATGTGTAAAAATGGCTGATTGGTCATAACACAGCATCTAAGCATCACATGGACCGAAAGATAGAGTGTGACTTGTGTGTTGAGTCATGCATGGGGTCAATCTTAAGGTAAGGTCAGGCATCTGTCATCAGAGACACTCTCCAAGTAAGGTTAGGCAGAGAAGGGGAAGCTCTGCTGAGAAAGGGAATCCTATCAGGACATGGTGGACTGTGACCTTAATAGCAGGGTTTTCCAACAACCCCCTTTTCTGTTTATCAAAGTATAATTAGATCTTTATGAATTCACACATAAACTAGATACTTAGGTCCTTGCATTTATGTGCCTGACTCCACACCAGTGAGCCGGACTTCTTGCCCTTTGTCAATGGACTATCTATCTTGATCCTCAATTTCATTAGGTACCACAGGCTCATAATTGTGTAGTTCCTGTTTTCTTATGTCCTCTTTCATGACATGTGGGTATAAACATACATATTTAAAGGACATTTTCATGATACTTTTGTTTTGGCTGACCCCCATTCCTCTCAGTTCTCTGCTATACCATTTGCTCCCTGTGCTCACCTCCACATTTCCTGTGTGTGTTCACCTCTACTTTACCCATGTTCACCCTTCCACTTTCAGACCCTTCTTAGTACCCTTCCTATAAATCACCTTCCCTTCCTATTTCACAAATGCCTAGTTTTCTGGCATTTATCTAGATCTAGACACACACATTTAGTAGTTAGAAGCTAAGACCTGTGTATAAGGGAGAACATACAGTATTTGTTTCTCTGAGCCTGGGTTATCTTTGCTTAATATATTTTAAAAAGATTTATTTATTTTTATTTATTTGAGTACACTGCAGTTATCTTCAGACACTAGAAGAGTACATCGAATCCCATTACAGATGGTTGTGAGTCACCATGTGGTTGCTGGGAATTGAACTCAGGACCTCCGGAAGAGCAGTCAGTGCTCTTAACCACTGAGCCATCTCTCCAGCCCCCTGCTTAATATGTTTTTAACTTGCATCCTTTCTCCTGTGTGCTGGTTAGTTTTGTGTCAGCCTCACACAGGCTAAGGTCGTCTGGAAAAAAGGAACATCAGTTGAGAACCACCTCCCCTATCAGATCACCTGAAAGGCAAGTCTATAGGGCATTTATTGATTAATGATGGCTGTGGGAGGGTCCAGCCTACTGAGGATGGTGCCACCCGTGGGGAGGTGGATCTGAATTGTAGGAGAAAGCAGACTGAGCAAGCCAGGGGAAGCGGGCCAGTAAGTATTGTTTTTCCATGGCCTCTGTTTTGATTTTTGCCACCAGGTTCTTGATTTGAGTTCCCACCATGATGTCCTTCAGGGATGGACTGTGGTGTGTAACTATGAGCTGAAATAAACCCCTTCCTCCTCAAGTTACTTTTGATCATGCTTTAAAAAAAAATACAGCAATAGAAACTCTAACATACCCTGAAATTTTCATATTCTTTGCAATGGAATAGGATTCCATTGTATACATGTACCACATTTCTTTGCATTTCATTTATTTGTTCAGTATGTTGTATGTGTGTTCCTGAACACAAGCCACAGCATGAGTGTGACAGTCAGAGGGCTTGTGCGACTCAGTTCTCTCCTTCTACCATGTTAGTTCTGGGATCAAGCTCAGGTCATCAAGCCTGATGGTGACAACTTTTATCCATTGAGATCTATTACTGCCCAAACACGTTTTTGTTATCTATTCATTTGTTGATGTACATCTAGACTGATGTAACTCTTAGGTAAGCAGTTTTAAAAGTTCTTATACTAAGGAAAGAGAAAGATCTCAAATAAATAGCCTAATAATATTCCTCAAAGGTTTAGAGAAACAAGAGCAATCCAAACTCAGACGTGGTAGCAAGAACTATTAAAGATAAGGGCAAACTACAAGGCATAGTGGTGCATTCAAGGCTGTCTTGGTCTATACAGTGAATTACAGGCCAGCCAGGACCGCATAATGAGACCCTGTCTCCAATATGTGTGTGCGTATAAGAAAATATTTAAGTAGAAATATACAGTCAAATAAAGTTTGTTCTTTGAAAGAATAAACAAAATTGACAAGCCCCATAACTAAATTAACCACAAGAAAAAAGGACTCAAATTAGTGAAATTGAAGATAAGAGCTGCACAGCTGTCTCAGTCATTAAAGCCCTTAGTGTGCAAGCATGCAGACTACAGTTTGGATCCCAGCATCTATGAAAATGCCAGGCAGGTGTGACATTCCTTCTGTAACCCCAGCCTTCAGAAGGCAGAGAGGAAATCCCTGGAGCATATGGGTAGCTAGACCTGACAAATCAAGTCGGCAAGCTCAAGGTTCAACAACAGGCTTTCCTTGGTAAGTAGAGAGTGAATCGTTAGGGAATGCTCTGAAAGCTTATCATCTAGTAAACTGGAAAATTATAGAAGGGGATGTGTACCAAGACAGATACAACCTACCAAAGTCAAATCAAGATTAAATCAATAGATCAATAATAGCCAATGAGATTGACAACTCTAGTTTTTTTTTTTTTTATTGTTGTTGTTTTGTTTCGTTTTGTTTTGAGAAAGAGTTTCTCTGTGTAGCCCTGGAACTCCCTCTGTAGACCAGGCTGGCCTTGAACTCAGAGCTCTACCTGGCTTTGCCTCCCAATTGCTAGGACTAAAGGCAGGTGCTACCACACCCAACCAATGAGACTGAAATAAAAAAGATCTTCCAACAAAGAAAAGCTGGATTCAGACAGATTTACTAGCAAATTACACCAAATCCTTAAAGAAGAGATAACACTAATGCTCTTTAAACTATTCATAAAATAGAGTGAAGGCACACCACCAAACTCATTCTACAGAGCCGGTGTTACCCTGATAGCCAAAATGAATAAAACCACAACAAACAAAGAAAACAACAACAAAACTATAGACCAATATTCCCAGTGAACATAGTCACAAAAGTTTCAATAGAATTCCTTCAGAGGAAGTCCAAGAATGCATTAAGAAGAACGTACATTATGATGAACAAGTTTACTCCAGGGATGTATGGTTGTTCTGACATTTATAGATCAATGTTTGTAATACAGCATATAGATAGACTTTAGGTAAAATTCCGTGATAGTTGAAATTTATACAGAAAAGGCTTCTGATAAAGTTTGCCATCCCTTCGTAATAAAACTCCCAAAGAAAGGAACTGAAGAAATGCAACTCAAAACAATATAGTGGTACATGACAAACCTACAGTAAATGTTACACTAAATGAGGGAAAATTGAGAGCAGTTCCTCCAAAAACTGAACCAAGAGAAGGGTGTTTGCTAGTCTACTTTTATTCAGTACAATACTCAAAGCCTTAACTAGGAGATAAAGCAGAGAAAGAGGTAGGGGTTGAGGGTCCAGAGAGTGAAACCAGGAAAGGGAAGAGTCAGCTTATTGCTATTTTCCAATATTATATGTAAGAGATCCTGAAGACTCCACTAGAACATTCTTATAAACACTGAGCAGGAAACAAATTCAACACAGAGAAGTTAGTAAGTATCTGCAAAGAGGTGAAGATGACCCATTAATAATAACTTAAAAAAAAGAAAAAAAGACAGCTGGGAAGTGGTGATGCATGAATTTAACCCCAGCACTTGGGAGACAGAGGCAGGAGGATCTCTGTGAGTTCGTGAGTTCCAGGCCAGCCTGCTCAATTGAGCAAGCTCCAGAACAGCTGAAGCTATAAACTGAGACCCTGTCTCAAAACAACAGCAGCAAACAAAACGAACTAACCAACCAACTAACCAACCAACCAAACAAACTAAACCAACCCCCAAACCAACCAACAAACAAGAAAGGACAAACTAGGAATAAGCTTAACTAAAGAAGAGGAAGATTCTAAAGTTAAAACTTTAAGATAAGGAAGAGAGAATTGGAACAAGCCACCAGAAGATGAGAAGACTTTCCACCCCATGGATTGGTAAAGTGTATTGTAACTATGTCTATATTACTGAAAGTGATTAGATTCAACACTAGGTCAGCACATCATAGAGATACTTGCAGATCCATGTATATTGCTGCTGTGTATTTGCCATGGATAGTTCTGGCCCACAAAAGCCAGAAAGTGGAAAGACACTAGTCGCCCATTAACAGAAAATGGATACAAAAAATGAGGAACACGTGCACAGAGGAATCCTACTCATCTAAGAAGAAAAATGAAATCAGGACATTTGCCGGAACTGGAAATCAGATTGAGAAAGACAAATGCTGCATGTTTCTCTCTTGTGTGGAGCCTAGATTTAAAATTATGCACATGAGTGTGAGAGCATGCGGGCAGTGATCAAATGAGAAAGAGCATCATATCATCATGAGGGAAGAAGAGCTTTGAAAGGGGTGGGGCTGGGAGAGGAGGGGGGTAATGGTTCATAAGACTCTCTTGTGCTTACCAAAGCTAAAGTCAGTTCTTCACCAACATTTGACTGGAGCTGATTGCTTGGAAAAACCAGCAAAGACTGACTGTTGCCTCTGGGGTAATCTAGGGAGAATCAGGCAGCATGTTTGGAGGTCACCCAGACCTCAGAACATAAGCCATTCTGTCCCCTCCCACTACAGACTGTGACTGAGACAGTGAGAAAAGCACGAAGGAAAACTATCATATTGGAGTGCGAGTCACGTGTCATGGAAAAGCCATGAGTGAGCTGGCCCTGCTATCTCTAGAGGTTCTGCCCATCCTGATTCTGGTCAACCCTGATCAAAGGCAAAGGAACAGCCTGTCTCCTTGGTACAGAAGTCTGAAATTTTCCAAAGCTCTATTGCCTCTTTCGGTTTTGGTAGAGCCTTAGTTGGCTCAAAGACTGTAACACTGAAGGAAGTGGGGTGTAACCTGCCCACAGGTCTCCAGCGGTACACAGTGGAGTTCCAGTTGTTGGGAAGAGAACACACTGGAATGATCCTAGCCAGGGAACATGGGAGGAGCAGATTATGATGCTGGCTTTCCTGTGTGTCTCCTCATCTGTTAGTTCTGGAAGGAGCAGGCTTTTGGAATTCAGCTGAACAGTGAGAATCTTTTCCTGTTTCTCTCAGTTCCATGTATTAACTGAGGATTCCCACAGTGTACCTCAGACCTTGAGGCAACTTTGCAGCGGCAGTGGGTTTCTGCCTTCTTTGAGCCAGGAAGGGGGACCTCAGGAAGGGGAAGGCTCCTCAACAGCGGATCTGAAGTATCCTCAATGAAGCTGTGTCTAAGCTGGTCAGCAAAGACGTATTTACTTCAATAAATGCCAGTTGGCAGCTATACAGTCAACACAAGCTTAGGTATTAGGAATGTGTTGGTATAACCTTGGAGACCTGTACATGTGTATGAAGTCTGGATGTGGGTGTGTGTACATACAGCCCACAGTGTGTGAATGCTTCTCCTGTGTGCCTCCCCCTGCTAGTTTTCACATTAAATTAAAAACCATCAGTTTGACATGATTAAAAACTCCTCAGGTTATCTCTTGTATAACACTGAAAATACAGTGAATTCCATATTTCACAGTTTACAACTTGGTTCCTTAGTATGTGATGTGGGAGGTAGGAAGCTGCCTTTTTGCAAGGTGTAGAACCTTCCAGAGGTCATCATGGACTTGGGTGGTAGTCCTTAGTTCTTTGTATCAAACAGACACCATCTCTTAAGGTGATTAATTTTTCAGAATTTCCCATTCCCATGTTTGTTGATAATTCTTCAATGCCAGTCACCAATAGGAGAAAGAAAGTGAGAAGTAGCATCCATTCCTGGATGCTCAGTGACTTGCACAGGTCAGAGACAATGGGAGTAACACCCACATTATCTATCCTTTATTTGTTTATTATTTGCTACTATTATTTTACACTGTGTAGTCCAGACTGATCTCAGATTCTCCATTCTCCAGTCTCAGGCTCCCAAGTGCTGGGAGGTGTGCCCCACCAGCCCCGCTTCTCATTCTGTGTAATAAAGTCTCTTCATGAAAAAGGGCTGAAAACCTGGTCAAGCCCAGTATCCTGCTGGACCCACACAGAGTCTGCTGTCATTTGCAGTGAGACAGGAAACGGTCTCCTGCACAGGGATCCACAGTCACAGATGGAAGTTGGGGAGCTTTTCTAAGCAGGAGCACTGAGACGTCCCACCCCCAGGGCCTGGACACAAGGCCTGCCTGAAACTTAGTCTGACTACTGTCGCCCAAGGCTGTCAATCAAGAGTAATGCTGAGTAACAAGCCACAGTGGCCTACCATTGGGGAAGCTACAAGGGCAAGAGAGAGGCTGAGTATGAAGTTCTGAGAAAAATCCTCTCCTAGGGCCAAGGACAAGGTACCAGCAACTGACATTAGAGTAATTTAAATTCTCTGATGTACTGAAGGTAACTATAGCAACACCAAAAACCAAGCCGAGCTCAACCCTGGGTAGACTGACCAGACCTACACAATAGCTTCACAGAGAAACAGTATGGATCTCCTTCCTTCCCTGGTCCCTTCCTCCCTCCCTCCCTTCCCTCTTTCATCCTCCCTTCCATTTTTCCTCTTTTCTGAGACAGTGTCTTGTGATGCAGCCTAGACTGGCCTGGAACTTATAAAAGTCTCACTGTGTATCCAAAGCTGGCCTGGAACTCATAATCCTCCTGCTTCAGCCTCTCAAGTGCTGGGATTGTGGGCCTGTGTCACCATGCGCAAGAAGTATGACCATTTCTAGGAGTAAATACCATTTATAACAGTTCCCACTATTGTCTCACCAGAGTGTCTCACACACACACACACACACACACACACACACACACACACACACACACACATGGAGGGGGGAGTACAAGGAAAAAGACAACTTATTGATAAAAGACAAAACATTCAATGGAAATGAAAGCAAAGGAGAGACCTACATGCATGCTTTATCAGTTGACTTGAAAGTAACTATGAGTTCCGTATTAAGGAATTTTGTATAGAAAGGATGAATACATGGAAAATGTCAGAAGATAGATGAAAACTATAAAAGAATCAATAGAAATGTTAGAATTTAAAAAGCATACTGTCATAACTCCTCTAACAGCCTCATCAGCAGACTGAGCCAGCCCCGAGCGTGAATAACACAGTTAACTCAATTGAACTGCAAGGCCAGGCATCAGGGAAAATAACGAACACAGCATAAAGAGTTACACACCCAAGAGCAAGCAGTTATATATGTGAAATAGGAGAGAATAAAAATTTGAAGAGATAATTGCTAAGAATTTCTAATTTGACTGGGGAAAAGTCACAAGTCCAAGAAGTTCAGAGCTATCTAGGCTGAAATGTACGGGAAAGACACTAAACACATCATAGTAGAAGTGTTGAAAACCCCAAATAAAGAACTTTAAAGGCAACTAGAGAAGATAGAACTCAAATGTCAAGGCAAGCTAAAACACTACACACAGCGGAATAAAGACTAACAATAAGGTTACCCATGAGAAACAGTGCAAGAAAGAAAACAATGCAACATTATCTTCAAAATAGAGAAAATAAAATTGTGAATTCCAAATTTCTTTTTTTCTTTTTTTGTTTTTTTGAGACAGGGTTTCTCTGTGTAGCCCTGGCTGTCCTGGAACTCACTCTGTAGACCAGGCTGGCCTCGAACTCAGAAATCCACCTGCCTCTCCCTTGCAAGTGCTGGGATTAAAAGCGTGTGCCACCACCGCCCGGCATGAATTCTAAATTTCATACTTGAAAATATTTATCAAAAATGAAGCCAAAATGAAACCTATTCCACACACATATCGGCCAAGCATGTTCAAAGGCCTAGCTTCATTCCCCGGCAGTGGGGAGAAAAGTCAGATATACAAGGTCTGAGACTATTTATACAAGATATATTAAAAGAAAAATTTCAGCACACACCTTTAATCCCAGCACTTGGGAGGCAGAGGCAGGTGTATTTCTGAGTTCGAGGCCAGCCTGGTCTACAGAGTCAGGTCTTCCAGATCTTCCAGGTCAGCCAGGACTCCACAGAGAAACCCTGTCTTGAAAAACCAAAAGAGAGAGAGAGAGAGAGAGAGAGAGAGAGAGAGAGAGAGAGAGAGAGAGAGAGAGAGAGAGAGAGAGAGAGAAATTTGAGGGCTGGGGAGATGACTCAGTTGGTTAGTGATTATTACATAGGTATATGGACCTGAGTTCAGATCTCCAGCATTCATGTAAAAAGTTGGGCACAGCAGTGTGTGTCTGCCAGCCTAGGCTGGGAAGGGAGAGACTGGAGGATGCTGGGGCTTACTGACCATCCAGATGAGCTAAATAGGTAAATATCTGGTTCAGTGAGAGAGACTTTTTGACTATGCCTTGAGAAATAAGGTGGAGAGTGTTAGGGAGTATCTGAGTACACTGTGAACCCTGAGATTATGTTGTTTAGTTGTGGTGTGGCTCAGCCCTTAGTATGCAGCTTTAATCCAAAACAATGAAAATAAAATTAGTTTGTAGAAGAAAGCACCCATGTTTGAAAATGATGCCAAATTGAGTGGCAATGTGACAAATCAGCGAAAGGTTTGACAAAATAAGATATGCCCAACTGTCACGAGGAGATAGAGGAAAGGGAAGCTACCTGAGTGGCAGTGCAGAGAGAGGAGGCAGTCTGACCAGACAGTTGTACAGAGACAGGTTGAAGAGAGAACAAGCTAGACACAGAAGAAGACAAAATGACTCAGAGAATGAGAAGGAGTTTGTGCCAAAACAGCTGAGTTGAACCAGCCAGCTAGAGTTCTAAAAGAAGTACAAAGGGTAAGGCTCAGCTTAAGTCTCGGGTAAGAACGACAGCAGTAAGTCTCAGAGGCCAAAGACACTCAAGGCCTAGATTAGAGACAGAGGCCAGAAGCTTCCAGAAGTAGGCCTAGATTAGCCGACTGAGGCAGTAAGCCTTGGAGACAATTATAACAGGAGAATAAGAGATACTTTTACATTCTCTCAGCCTTTCTCTGCCTCTGCTACCCTCTTAACTCCCCTCCGCATGCCCTAAATAAACTCTATTCTATACTAGAGAGAGAGAAAGAGAGAGAGAGAGAGAGAGAGAGAGAGAGAGAGAGAGACTTTGATACTTTTATAGGAATATAGTTGAGGAAGAGACCAACATCAACCTATGTCTTCTACATGCAAGTACACTCATGCATACCTGCACACACACACACACACACACACACACACACACACACACACACATATGCAGAGAGAGGGGGTGGGGGAGAGTGGGTTTTTCAGAGGTAAATTTGGATCTACACAAAGAGATGAGTGAAGACTTGTAAGAAGCAGCCTGTGCAGATGAGTGGGTCACCAGTCCTGCTCATCTTTGGCTTTGGCCTGATTGCTTTGACTGTGCTAGATTAGTTTTATGAATTATGTTATTATTGGGCTCTACTTCAAATACCCAGATATTTGGGAGAAATCATGGGTCCCTGATAATATTGGGGGATGGGTCAAATTATGTGTGTGCACGCATATTTATAAATGTATTTTACAATGGGCACTTTAACAATAATTATCATATTTCTTTCAAGTTAATACATATAACATCTCTTAAAATTGTAATGGCCTAGCAGGAGTAAAGATATTCTAAAGAAGGACACCTGTTCTCCTCCTTTCATGGAGACAATAAAGCCCAAGGAATTGAAACCTCCCCAAGAGTCTCATGCTGGGGAAGGGAAAGGCTGGGCCTCATGCTGCCAAGGAATGCTGACATCTTTTTTTGTTTTTGTTTTTGTTTTTTCAAAACAGGGTTTCTCTGTGTAGCCCCTGGCTGTTCTGGAACTCACTCTGTAGACCAGGCTGGCCTTGAACTCAGAAATCCACCTGTCTTTGCCTCCCAAGAGCTGGGATTAAAGGCATGCGCCACCACTGAATGCTGACATCTCATTGGACACATCAGAAGTTAGAAGACAACCCTGTGTCCTCCATGAATGATACCATACTTCGACCAGAAATGCTTGGTAAATTATTCCTCTGTTTGGATCCAATTCTCTCCTCAGGCAATGGGCTCTGACGTCACTGGACCTCTCTTCCTTCCTCCTCCCAATGAGGCCACATCAAATGCATCTCTCTAATTGGTGTCTTGAGCACAAAGCAGCCCAGCTGAACTTTGACCCTAAAAACTAATAATTGATGTATTGCTATTAATTAATAATACTCATTAATATAGAATGTATATGTATATACACAGAAAGAGAGAGATGGAAATGTCCATACATGAACTTTGAAAGCCTAGAGACATGTAAATAAATACATTTAAGTATATATAAACATACATAGCTTTTCATGAGTCATTCATTAAGTAAGTATTTACCTTTCTAGTGTGTCCTATGCTAGGGCCTAGGGGTGATAGTCCAGGACCAGGACTTGACTTAAGAAGTTCACGATTTCAGCGTGAGTCCATGTCTGTAATTCCAGACAGAGGCAGACAAACCTCTAAATTCAGAGCCAGTCTGGTCTGAAGAGCCTTCTAGGATTGTCCAGACCACACAGGGAAACCCTGTCTTGGAAAAAGAAAACAAAACAAAAAAGAAAAAAGAGTAACAACAACAACAACAAAAGAAGTCCATGGTTTAGCAGGAATTAAATGCAAAATAATAATAATAATAATAATAATAATAATAATAATAATAATAATAATATATTCATAACCAGTGAAGAACCAGCCGGCTTCCATTTTAGGCTTAAAAACCATCTCATAGTAAAGACAAACTAGGCTCATCCCTGTGTATGATTAAACATCTGTTTCTCAAGGATTGGGCTATGTCCCACCTGTAACCTTAACTACAAATGGTTCTGTACTGCCTGTTCCAGAAATGCCAATCATATCTTTGTTTCAAAAAGTTTTTTACATTCCTCTTGCTTTGTTTTAAAAGGTTATGTGTCCACCTGACCACCTACCTCCTTATGCCCACCTGGCAACCATGTCTTTGTTTCAGGAGGAACTAACTTGTTACTCTTACATTCTGCTCCTATAACCCCGCCTATTTTGGCCATCAAATCCCCATTTGGAAACTTCCTACCCCTGAGCTGTAAAACCCTTGTCTTCCTCACGCCCAGGGCTGATCTCTCCAATCCCACCTCAGGGGAAGGCAGCCCGTGTATGAGGATTTTTAAAAAGCTTGCTTTAATTAATTGCTTGCTTTAATTAATTTGGTCATGTTGATTTGGGTTGGTGGTCTTTCTCCTCCCATTTTTGAGATTAACACCAGACAATTAGTACCATAGCAGCTTTGTACACCAAACCCTGGAGTTGTATAGAGAACAGTTGGATCAAATCTGCCTGTGGTGAGAGAGCCTGCTGACCTAGGGAGGGACATCCTTTCCATTGTGTAAGAAAAGTGGGCTGGGCGGTGGTGGTGCACGCCTTTAATCCCAGCACTTGGGAGGCAGAGGCAGGCAGAATTCTGAGTTTGAGGCCAGCCTGGTCTACAGAGTGAGTTCCAGGACAGCCAAGGCTATACAGAGAAGCCTGTCTCAAAAAAAAGAAAGAGAGAGAGAGAGAGAGAGAGAGAGAGAGAGAGAGAGAGAGAGAGAGAGAGAGAGAGAGAGAGAGAAAAGAAAAGAAAAGTCATGTGTGTGGTGGTACACACTGGGATTACCAGGACTTGGGAGCTATGTGAGTTCCAGACCAGACGATTTCATGTAGTGAGTTCCAGGCCAGCCATGAATATATGGTGGCACCTTACTAAAAACAAACCGAAAGCCAAAACAACAACATAATCATGTAATCACACGCAAAATGATGGATTGAAGAGGAGTAGGTATGGAAGAAAGATCCGTTTCCTCAAGGAGGTTTCCACGGGATCCGGGTATGAGGTATGGTAGTCATCCAGTCTAAAGCAGTATTAGTTTCTATCTATCCTGATTACATTTAAATTAAAAAATCAATTAAACTTACTAGAAATGGAATGCAGAAGAATGGAGAATGACTGTTAACCTATACCCTCACTGATGACTAATGAGGGCTCTTATATCCCTTCACCATCATCTTGCAAACTTACTTTGTGTGGGTATGCAAATGTGTTCGCTTATGCCTTCGGAGGCTGCCTGTTCCCCTGGAGCTGGAATTACAGGTGGTGATGAGCCACCTGACCAGGGTCCCAGAACTGAATTGAGGTGGTCTTCAAGAGCAGTAGGTGCTCTTAACTGCTAAGCTATCTCTCATTCCGCTGTTTGGTTTCGTTTGTTTCCCTGATGGGTGAAGGGGTTGGACATTCTTTCATTCATTATTGGTAATTTGAGCTTCATTGGAAATGTTTCTGTCAGTTAATTTTTTTTTATTTTGAAAGTTTATTGATTTTTTTGGATGTACATATTCACAAATGTAGTACATATTGATAGGGTATTTTTTGGTCATATTCTTTAAAATTTATAAAATATTATGACAATAAAAATGAGTATTATAAAAGTTGTTTGATATAAAACAACAATCAATTTAAGTCTTATGTAGATGCTCGTCTAAAACAATAGTGAAAATACATTTTTCTCAATATAAATTTTAAATAACTCCAAACATATTAACTGTATACTTCAAAACAATACATCACTACTAGTATTTTCTTAAATGAACATAAATATATAAAGTCTTTTTGTTTGTTTTGTATTTAGTAGAATTTAAAATCTTGGCTCTTAATCTTGTACTGGGGTACAAGCCTAAAATAAGAACAATTTTTACACATTGGGTTTCATTGTAATAAGGCTGTACTTCAAGGACCCTCACATCACCAAAGGATTTTACCTCCTTCTTAGCTAAGCTGAGAGTTGATAGTTCTGATGCACCAAGAAATGAATTGTAGGCTCAATTTTTGGATACA